>NC_136484.1:68764284-68861784 GCF_053919585.1 Euprymna scolopes | reverse complement strand
ACTGAATATTCCGCGTTTCATCCACTCTAGGACTCTTCAGTCCATAAGCCGGAAGAGTCCTAGAGTGGATGAAACGCGGAATATTTAGTGTAGCTTAATCGCTATTTATATATATATATATATATATATATATATATATATATATATATATATATATATATATACTCGGCGATACTATGCTTGAAGGGTCACCAATATATAAAAATTGACATAAAGTTTCGTAAAAGCGAGTATATACGAATGTGTAAGTGTTTTATCTTGTAAAATTAGTGTTACAAGATACTCGTTTAGTAGAAACTTTGCATCAATTTTAATATATTGGTGACCGTTCAAGTATAGTTAGTTCGTCGAGTATAGGTACACCATTTAGATAGATAACTATAATTTATGGTTTAATAGATAACGGTATTCTTTCATTATCATATCATTTATGACATCATAATAGATTTCTCCCGCGCTTTTCAACTGCTGTAGTGGATCACTTCATCATTTTTATAGTTTATCATTTTTAACTTCATTCCATTCTAACATTTTCAATCGTGCACGAAAAAATAACAGGAAAAAAAAACAATAAGATCCGCCAAATGTTATTAGTCTTAGATAAAAGATAAATAGGATAATTTTAAACAATGCCGTATCTATTTTAACTCAACGAAAATTGTACACAGTATCAGCACTTCGGACTCTTTCGGTGCAAAAAAGAAATCCTTCTAGAGTGAAGCACCTTTTTTTTATTATTTTATCCTAATCCCGAGTTCCCTTTTTAGAAAACGCTGAACTTGATAGACGTTGTATTCCATTCAAACCTCCCGGAGAGGTAGTAAGTAGGTAGAGGAAGGTTAACTTGAGCTTAAATTATGACAAAATATGAATGTCTTATCTATTTTATATGTTTTATTTGCTACACTTCGTTCGTTGAGTCATCCATTGATTTCGGATTAGATTATTTTGATAAGGTGACATTGAGTTTGCAAAGCTATTTTTTTAAAGAAATTGATAAAATACCCATTAAATTTGTCTTTTTACTATATATTGATCCCTCGCATGTGCACAGACAAGCACACAAACACGAAAACTCACTCTCTCTCTCTCTCTCTCTCTCTCTATATATATATATATATATATATATATATATATATATATATATAAAGTAATTTATAAAATATATATGATGATTAAGCTACACTGAATATTCCGCGTTTCATCCACTCTAGGCTACTAGAGTGGATGAAACGCGGAATATTCAGTGTAGCTTAATCGCCATATATATTTTATAAATTACTAACTTGCTCTACCTACGTATTGAGCACATTTGAAGTAAATACTTACGCATGAATCTACACTTTCGTATATTAATTTTATGTGAGTAAATTTATATATATATATATATATATATATATATGTATATAAATTTTATCTCTCTATGTCCCCCTCTCTCTCTCTGTTTACATTGCTCTATGCATGAATTAATATACGTTGTAATGTCTTATATTGTTTATACTAAACTATTTCATTTTTCTGCTGTATAATTTATTTGACCGTTAACAACCAAAGAAAGCAAGAATTAGAGAGAGTCACGAAGTGAACTAGATAGTGCCAGCGAAAGATATGGATGTGAACAAGAGAAAAGGGAGTGGATGGACACTATACAAAAGAAAAGCGAATTTTTATGCAAATGTTTCGGTTTGATCTATTTCATACATTTATGATTAGTAGTCGTTATAGATTGAGGTATGAGTAAGAGTATAAGACTATGACGCAACACTATCCAGATTTGGTTTATTTATCCAAAACAAACATGGCGTAAAACAGCAGCTATGAACACTTATTTTGCATCGTTCCTCATGGTTTTCTATCTTTGTCGTTTCTAGCTTTCTTTTTATCACCTTTTTATACTTTTCCTCTTTTGCTCTCAACCACCTTGTCTCTTCCATTTTCCATTTGTTGTTTCTTGCTGTTTTTCTCCATTTCTCCCATCAACTGTTCGTATCAATCTTCTATTATTATTATTATTTATTTCCCATTTTGTTTATGTGTATGCATGCATATGTATATATGTACATATGCGTGTATGTATGTTTATATTGGAGACCGACCTTATGCCCAACTAGTCCCCATATTTCTATCTCTCTCTTTCCCTCTTATACGCACGAACATATTCGTACAGGTGTGCGCACATACACAAACACACATGTGAAAAGAAGAAATCACGAATTTTAACCCTTACATACGCATACACACACGCAACGCACACCCCTCGCCCTAACACACACATGCACGAACTGATATACACACACTTCAAAAAGGAAAAACTTCATAAAAATATTCACCGAATAGACTTAACACCTCCCACCCACCAAATGGACTGAACTCTGACGAATTTAACTTTTGAAATTCCCCACTGAAAACATCAAGTCTCATATTAGCATTTTTCTCAGAACAATCGTGCTAGCAGAAATAAAGTGTTCTACAAAGGGAAATTCCATAAACTTTTAACTAAAAAACTTTTAACTAAAAAACTTTTATATAAAAATATCTGAAGAGAGCTTTACAAGGCTGTAAACGCGTTATAAAAATATTTAAAAATATTAAAAATGATAAAAGTCTGAAAAACCTACAATTATGGATTACTATACTCTTTTAGCTAAGCACTTTTTTCTCTCGTTGGAACCACACAACCATCACTATGTATATATATATATATATATATATATATATATATATATATATATATATATATATATATATATAAGGGGGTAGTCACCAACAATGTGTATTTTTTATCATTATTTTATTATTCCGTGTCTTGGTCTTGTTAAAAAATAAACATTGTTGGTGACTACCCCCTTATTTAAATATACATCTTTCTTTCGTTGGAATTTCTTAACCCATTATATATATATATATATATATATATATATATATATATATATATATATTTATATATATATATATAGCTTAGTGCGTTAGAAGAAAAGAGTGAAGAATTCTATAAGAGGAGACTTATCTGGACAATATAAAGATAAACTAGTATCCTTGGAGCTTATATAGAAGAACAGTAGGGATGGGAAATGAAGTCACAAAACTATATATTGGTGGATATAGATTGGTTCATTTATTCAATAATAATAGACACCTTACACACCGTTAAAATAGAATTACCACCCATCCATGTTACCCCCCCATTTTAACCTAAAAAAATACACTCCATACATTTAAGACTATAATAAAGACCTTATACACCTTTTTACAATATACTATATATAATACGCTCCTTCTTTATTTAGAATTCTATAAAACTCCCCCCAACATCATCTATAATTTTCTTTGATCTATTTCGTTCCAAATGAATCCCACGTTAGACGCTGCATCTCCACTATGTTACCTAATATCTTCTCTACTCTTCTGATGAAAAGCATTAGGCTTCGAAATGCCTTGGCATAAATAGTCCCTTCTATCCCCCAACTAATTGTTTGTATTCCCTTATTTAATAAATGAACCAATCTATATCCACCAATATATAATTTTTTGTGATTTCATTTCCCATTAATATTGTTCTCCTATATATATATATATATATATATATATATATATATATATATATATACATACATACTAGCAGAAGTACCCGTCGTTGACTGGGTTCAAAAACAGCTTACAGAAAATGGACTGTGAGTGGTGAAAGTATGATAGGTTATGAAAAGGAGGTGGTTGTAAAGAGATAGGTTTTGATACTCAAATATTTTACCCTAAGCAAAATATGATGAAAGTAAGGATAATTTTCGCGAAAATATATTTTTATATCAACTTTGTTTCCATTCGTAGTCAAGAATGACCAACAAAATGATGTTTCCTTACAAAGAGAAACTGTTATACATATATATATATATATATATATATATATATATATATATATACAAGAAATAAATGTTACCATAGTCAATAAAAGTTACTTTAAGTAGTTTGTAAATTTTTTTTTGAATTCACGAACTGCTTTTAAAAAAACGCAAAATGGCAGCGACTTTGAAATGGAGAGCCCCGTTTTCAATTTGAAGGAGGGGTACCTGAGAATTCTGTGTTAACAAATTAAGAGAGTTCCTTCAACGTAAGGAATATTTATAAACATATTTTAATGTTTTCCATTATTCCATTATGGCATGTGTATAAAAATTCATTTAAGTAGTTATCGCCTCAAATTTCGTTTTAATTTCGGTTCGCTGAAATTATTTCAAGTAAAGAGCATTAAAAACTATTTCAAAACAAAAAAAAAACATGAACTGCACTTTTATTGACTATGGTAACATTTATTTCTTGTATATTTATTTTTTCAGGTAGTCGTTTGTTGGCTGCTAAACACTCTTACTAAATAATATCGACGAAATATCGAAAAACAAAGAAACAAAAACAGTTTTGAAACATAATGAAGCTTTACTTATTTTGTAAAATAATCCGAAACAGCAAAATGGGATATTAAAAAGGTAAACACGTAATTAGTTTAGTTTTTTAAAGCAAACGATCGATATAAATATGAATAAGGATAAAATGGCGCCCTTTTCAAGCAGAAAAGCTTCGTTTCAGTTTTACAATATTGAACGGTGTAGTATTGCGGCGCCGAATTCAGGGCTGTACTACTGTAATGTAAAGAACACACAGAAAGGTTTGTAATCAACTGAATTCCTTCTAGTACACTGACAAAAAAGCTTAAACAGATATATAAATAAAAATAAAAAGATTATGTAAATGGTTTTAAAAAGACACGTAATCACGTGAGCAGGATTATTCCTTCTTTTGACACGATAACAAGTAACGTTTTATTTTTTACTAGCAGGAAGACCCGATGTTGCTCGGGATTGAATGGTGATCAATGGATGTTTCACACTCCCATTGTTATCGAAACCAGTAAAATCACCCATTTTTCAATCTAATCGATTAGTTGCTATTTCTAATTGGGGACGCGTCGCTGTGTATTCGAAAGAACCTTTACATGTTTCCCCGCAGTGACTTAGTCCAAGTACATTGTAGTCTACATTGAACTGTACAGAACTTACTGTTTATTTTATAAATTACTTTTATATAACAGATTAAAAAGCTTGCCCTATCTCTGAATACACTTTATGTAAAATTTCAAATGTTTAGACCAGAAATTGTCTGAGTAATTTGGTATAGACCGCAGACGCCAATTTTTTTTTTAATTTGACCCCTATTATGACCCCTTAAAATTTATAGTTTCGAGCTCAAATCACTTTATTAAGTTAGATCCAGCTTCAAGGAACCTATATCTAAAATTTCAAGTGTCTAGACCCAAAATTGTCGGAGGAGTTTGGTAGAGTTCTTAAAGGTCAAATCGTTGAAATTTGACCCCTTAACAGCCGAATTTCTGGCTGACACCCGTCACATCGATTTTCCCAAATCTCAGTACTCGGTATTTCAAATTTCGAGTCTATAGACTAAAAATTGACAGAGTTATTGCGTAGGGAAATGTACACAAACAGACAGACACAGACACACAGACAAACAGACAGACAGACACGTTCACTTTTATAGATATATAGATTATTTATCTATTTTCGAAAGAGTGCCACCTGCAAGTGGAGAAGGAAAAAAACAGTTATTCAAAATTTGTGTCGAGAATGGTCTAAAGTTCCGACTTTTTTTTTTTTTTTGGCTTTCAGTTTAATAAGAACGTGAATTTATGAGGTGAATTTATTCGACACAATATGATTCAACTCAAAACAATAAATAAAAGCTAACGTGAATTAAGATTAACGTTAAGGTGCTATTGTGGACCCTCGCTCCTTTCAAAAACCTTGTTAAAATTTGTGAAATATTTACATTCTATGGAGGTCAGTCGGGAACGAACACGCCATAATTTTATTAAAACATATTTTTTCAAACTGAAACATAATTATCAAAGTATACTTACGCAAATAGATATGAAAAGTCTTTATTAAAGTTTGTGCCATATTTCCATGGAGTACATGCGCGAACGCAGACCCCACAATTTTATTATACCATCCCTATTTGAGTGGAAACATAGTTATCAACGTATTCTTATGTACATCTATATCAAAAACCCTTGTACACGTTTTTATTTCATTTTTTATTTCAATACTTTGGGGACCAGGCGCGAACTCGAACCCCACAATTTTTATGAACCACCGTTCTGCCAGATCAAACATACCCATTCCTGATCTTCGATACATCTATCATTATATGTAATCAGTTTTTTTAAAATAGTCAATCATATAGGAGCCTATTCGTGACCAGACACGCACACGCACACACACACAGACGTTCAGCTTTATATTATATATATATATATATATATATATATATATATATATACACACACATATATATATATACACATATATATACACATATATATACACATATATATACATATATATATACACATATGTATATATATACACATATATATATACACATATATATACATATATATATTCATATATATATACATATATATATACACATATGTATATATATACATATATATATACATATATATATACACATATGTATATATACACATATATATACATATATATATATATATATATATATACACATATATATACACATATATATATACACACACATATATATATACATACATATATATACACACATATATATATACATATATATATACACACATATATATATATACACACATATATATATACACATATATATACACATATATATACACACACATATATATACACATATATATACATATATATGCACATATATATATGCACATATATATACACACATATATATACACATATATATACACATATATATACACACATATAAATATACACACATATATATACATATACACATATACATATATATATATATATATCACTCTCTTGGCCTTTAGCATTTTCCTTCTCTCTGAATTACTGTATCCCTTGCTTCCAACATTACATTTGTTTGCCTCTATTTTCCTATTTTATTTTTACTTTTATATAATCAAATCAAGGCACATTGTCACTGAGACATAAGTGGGCATTGTGGATTCGGGACCAGATTTATAGAGGAATCTCAATTGTGAGGTTGTGCGGGGAGATGCTTGTTCACATTATATTTTAATTCCTGTATGTTGGAACAGTCTAGGAAACAGGAACCAAAGAGGGAATGTCAATGACAATTAGTTCGAATAAAGTAGTAATCAGATTACAATATCTGCCGGCATTGGTTACATCTAATGTGAAAGAGTTTGTTGCTTATCGAGTGAATTGGGATTGCTTGCGTTGGAGCGCAACATTTCATAAAATTACTTGTAATAAAAGCACGCCAATTCAACATTGTTGCCATGGAACGAGGCTGGAACTTGGTAGCGTTAGAGGCACTATTTTACTCTGTCTAAAAGAGAGTTTGTTGCACTAACCTAGATGCAACAACAATTTCCCTCGTATAAAATAATACTGAATTTATAAAGATACTGACAGATGTAAGAATTTTTTCTCGTCATGTATAGCGAGCCGACGTTTTGCAGCAGACTTGGCAAACTATTTTTTGTTTTTATTACAATCTACATTACTTGTAAATCCTAGCCTGACGAGTGTAAATGGTGAACTCTTGAGAAGGGTTCTATACTTCACAACTAATAGTTGGAAATATTTCTTATAATTGATAACGGAAAGGAGCTTTTTCTTAGTAGCATCAAATGTAATCATCCATTTTTACTGCTGAATAAACGTATTTTCTAAGGATTCATCTATTGCGTTTTCGTTATATGCCATATTAAGTGTACAGTGTATGCGTTCAGAGATGACTGTTAGGATATACACAGTAGAACGACATTTCCCAAATTCATACTGTTTGTTAAAAAGAAGTTTAGCATTTTTGAAGTTTAGTAATATTGCTAGATTGATTAGTGTTTTGTTCTGCGAAGTTGCGATTGATCGTAAGATTTTCATCCACGCAAGACGTAACAAAGAACTGCCTCTTACCTTCCAAGCCGGTTTCTTTTATACGCCTCAAATCTCGCCCAGCCACATGGGCTTATCACGTTCTTCGTCTTCTTGTATAAAACCAGGTACACTTCTTGCGTTTCCTCGTTTTACTTTCTCTTTCCATGCACAAGTAGCAGAAAGAACACAGACTTTGTCTCTTTGCAGCACTTATTTGTGACATTGCTACTACATGTTCAAACATTTTAGCGAAGATCTGAAGGAGACTGATGGAGCGAGCATTTTGTGAGTAAGATTTTCCGGCAGAGTTCTCGAAATCTTGTACTAGAGAGACAATTTTCCAACTATCAGCGTAGTCATATTCAGTAAGCAATTTGCTTTAGTGTTTGGAGAAAACAGGTACAGCTAAGAAAAGCATTTATTTACTACTATAGAAGGGATAAGATCAGATTCACATATTTTGAAGGTATCAAGGTTTTTTATGGTATCCAGAACATAGAAATGGGTAACGGGTGCAACTTCTGTCTGTAGTGAAGAATTTTGGGGAGGGATCTAAGGTGGAGTTTGAGGCAAACTGCTTGCTAAGCAGTTCAACCTTATTCCTCACTTTCTTTATTGATCTTTTTCTCATTCTCTCTCTGTACTTTTGGTATATTACCTTTCTGTTTCTGTCTTCATTGTCTATTTATTTTTCTTTTCCATTATTCAACTATCTTTTCTCCCCTAAACTTTTTTTCTGTTTTTTATCTCCATCTCTCTTTTTTATATGTGCTTTACCACCCTTCCTTTATTCATTATTCTATGCAGCTGTCTTTCACGATGTCTGTCTTTCACGATGTCTGTCTGTGACTTACAATTCCCCTTTTGTTACTGCTTTTGTTTCTTCCTTTCTGTCAATCCGTATGGATTCTTCCATCTCTGTATTCTGGTTTCCCTAGTTTTTTTACTTGGTACTCTCAACTCTCTTCCTCTCTTTCTCTCTGCTTTGTTATTCTCACCCTTTCTCTATCAGCCTCTCTCGCGCGCGCGCACGCACACACACTCACACAAACACACACACACACACACACACATTCTTCTGTGTCTCTTTCGCGAGCTGTCTTTAATCTCTATTTGATCCGCTAAATCCAAGTCCGACTTTCACAAAATCAATTTAGAAATTGGTGTCGGGTGGCAGGACCGTAAATCAACTCTTTTAGATTCGGTCAATCTTCTATTTGATATGACACTGTCATCGGGATTTAGCGTAACTGATTTAAGTTGGATTTAAGTTTCACTGTGCAAGTAATAAAACAGACTGAAACATTCGATGCATTAAGGAAAAGCACTTACTGACCATTTCTTTTATATATCAACTTGCATGAATATTCGGTGTTGTTCGAGTTCAAGTGAGAAACATCCGATAAAATCATATTGCCTTTATTTCTTCTTACATCATATACATAATAATCAAGTTGGCACGCCGGTTCCCGTTTGATCACCGCAGTTAAACGATATCGAACCTGCTCAGTGCTAAATAAGCGACTCTTTGGGAATGCCATGCATTGTATGTAGTAGAGATGTCTGTATTTGCCGGCATTGTTTCAAGCCGTCAAATTTCTCTTTGTTACTAGACTCATGCGATACTGGTGCGAAAGAGATTTAGTTCGTGATTTTGCAACACTTTCCACACAGTACTCAGGATTAAATGAGGTCTACTAACATACTCTTCTTTCCATGTTATAATCTTCAATATATAAGCTGTCATGTACAGATGGATTCAACATTACATTATGGGGCAGAGTTTGAGTTAGCGTAAAAGTATTTCATTAATAAACCTTAGGGCTTTAATAAGCATGAAAAAAAATGTGCCTTACTCATAAATGAAAGCGAAAATAAAGTGTTAGAATATGCTTATGCGCAAACATATGGGAGCTTTTAATATATTTTTTATTTTATATAGAAAGAAAATCACATGCAATCATTTGAGCTGTCAGTTATATATATATATGTATATATATATATATATATATATATATATATATATATATATATATATATATATATATATGCGTGTGTGTGTAAATATGGCGACGTAAGAATTATTTTTTAACACAATTATTTCTTCGTGGGTGTCTATAAACGCCACAATATGTAAGTGTTTTTTAAATTTGTATTTTTTGCAGAGAATACAAATCTACATTCCTCTTTATATTTTTCTCCAAATTCCCTTTTCATTCCATATTAGAAAAATCAAAATAGTTTTTTTTAAGAAAGGTACATTTGTCTCTGAGTAGTTGTTTGGTGTTTTTCTACTATACGACGAAACATTATTATATATTATAAAAATAAATAAAAGCTTATGAATTTTAATTAAATACATCTTATGGTTTTTGAATAATAACTAACCACAAACAAAATCCCATAGAAATATGTACGGAAAATTATTTTTTGAGTTATAGGTGTGAAATAATTACTGATTAGGTTTTTTTTTAAGATTCAATAGTGAAATCTGTGTGAAAGTGCACTGTCATTTCTACATATAGGATTACAATTAGCATTGTTACATGATCACAGATAGTAACATAAGCTTTCACATTCAACAATAAAACCAGGAAAATGTAAGCTAACAAATATAGATACCGTAAGGATCAGCCAAAACGTCCTAAGGGTTATGGTCGACAGGAAACTCCGTTTATGGACATCGTATATACTGCGAAGTCTGACCATTCTTATTTCAGATAACATAATAAAATAGAACACATGCAGTTCCATTACTTTTATCAGAAGAGGCCTTTTTAATTTTTTTTCTATCATGGAAATCGCTCGAGACAAGGTATTGGGCTACTTGATGTAATAAGCTTGATAAACACTTCAAGGTTAAAACTTAAACAATGATAAGTGTTATACGGACAGATTCTGACGAACAGCAATTCTTTCCCTTTCTCAGAAACATTGCTCATAAAATGTGAGGAGTAGAGGATAAATAAGGGACGCTAAAGTTATCAAGCTGCTGAAAATTAATCAACGGTTAATTTTCTACTCTCAAAAATAACGGAGAAATAAATGATAAAAGAAATTTGACTACTAATGGCGTTTATTAAAAAAAAAAAATCAATCATACATACGCTCCTTGAGACGTACAGAAAATAATCCGGAAAAACGTGTCATAAATTATCCCTATGTGTGACGAAATCAAGTACATAAATGTAATATAATTTCAGTTGTAGCGCAAGAAGCTAATCGTGTTTTCAGAAGATTACATTATTTCTTATTGCCTCTAAGGTATTGTTGAATGTAGAATGCTGTTAAAAAATACTGAATGTACACGAAGAAACTCAAAACATGACTATCGAATCGATTTACAAATCACTTGAAGGCGTTGATATTGAGTCCGACATCAATTATCTGGCCAAGTTACCTTATCCTCCAGAGCCTGCAAGTAATGGCAACATAAAATGGCTGACGTTCCGCGATTTTATACTAATATTAAATTCAACCACGTCTGTGCCACAAGGTTCATTTAGGATATTTATAGATTAAAAAATCAAACATCTGTTTTTTTTTTTATTATTTTCGAATGTACCGGGTATTTGGATTTCTTTTTTACGTTTTCAATCGATACAAATACAGTTGATGTCACCTTTTCATCTGTGTTTCGTTTTATCAGCTATTCTAACTATATAAACAGCAAGGCTGCTTATGCTGATATAATGACATGATATAACATTACATATAAACAGACCGCCTGTATAGTAATATGCCAACACTTAAAACTTATGCGTTTATATATATTTATATATATTTATATGCGTTTATATATATTTATATATTTTTTTATTTATGCAGATTTCGTATTCATTATTATAGAGCCCATTTTCTTTTTTTTTTTTTTTTACAAAGGTGTCACAACTTATCAAGGCCCGGAGGCCGCTCGAGAATAAGAGTTAATGGGTGTTCAATCCTTAGTGCAGATAACACTAATAATACCATTACAAATTACTTAAGAACATGGCTGACGAAATGAGAGCAAGCTACCCCCATCTCCCTCGCGGATTAAATAAAGGGTTCAATTCAAAGTTCTATACAAGCTTTTGAGTTTGACCAGATACACCATTAGAAGGTTGAAGGTTACATCGGCTGGAACTTTGTGAGAATAACAAGCAATGATTATACATGTATTCTTCATTTGTTTATTTACTTAATCAAAATTTACTGGTAAATACATATTCTGTAATATATATTTTAATGTGTATTGGCATATTTTTTCATATATACGCATACAATTTTTGTCTATAATAATATTACACATCAGCTAATTCTCAAAATGAGAGAAACTTCCTATTTGAAAACCCTAATTCCTAATGTCCTACACTATTTAAGTTATAGTTTCATGCTGTTTTAACTGAACACTATTTTTGATTGACATGCCAAAATCATAGTCTATTCTATTTTAATCGTTAAAGACGTTCCTGAAAATTACCCAGTGAAGAAACACAAACAATCCATTGGAAATGCGTATCTGTACTTTAAATCACATTCGAAACATTGCTAAATGAAAAACTATGCCGATTCTCAAGATGGGTGTGTAACGTTGATTGCAAATTAATTTCTTTTGTAAACTTTCATATGTATTCTAATTGGATAACGCCCGGAGAAATTAATGAAATTATCCAAATTAATTTATTGATTAAATCAAATTAGTTTGACGAAAGGCAGTTATCAAAACTGTTCTCAGTGGCACAAGAACATGATACTCACACACACGCGCACACACACACACACACACACACACACACACACACACACACACATATATATATATATATATATATATATATATATATATATACATATATATATTACCACCTAGCATTACCCGGTCCTAAAATACGTTTATATATATTTTATTTATGCATTGTTGTTGTTTTCATTGCTTTTATTTAATATTTTGTTATTATGTGCTTTAATTATCATGTCTTAATTTTCGCAGCAACTTTATGATAACTTTAGGTTATTTTTATTGAAAATTTTGTGTACGGAATTGGTGACGGGGAAGTGCTTTTCGATGAGATCTAGAATTTTCTTGCCAAGTTTTGTTTTTAACATTTGATTGTATCGCGTTGTATACCAGATTATATTTCTTTTTCTTTTAGTTTTAATTTTATTGTTATTGGTGTTTTGTTGCTTATATTTGATATCAATATTTTTGTATCCACTATTTTTAGGGTTGTTTCGTATATATTGATTGACCTGTTAAATACATCTACATCGCTTGAGTTATTGCTGAGTCTACTTACGATCGAGTTAGGAATCTGTTTTAACATTGATGATTGGTGATTGGGCTTAGGGTTTACGTATCTTGGATTAGCGTTATCTTTTAAGTATGGTTCATATGTGTTTTTATCTAAATTTAACCAGGAAGTTTGTTATTTTTATGTTAGCTAGTACGTTTACTTTTATACTTAATTTTTTCATTTACTTATATAAGATTTTCTTAAAATTATCTCCCTTGACTTTGTTGGAGTCATTTATAATAGCTAGTCCATCATCTCTATATAGGCTGATATCTGTAGTATCTAAAATGCTTGTAAGGGTTTATAGAATGAATAATTCCACAAGATCTGATGGCTCTGCGGAATTCAGAGGACCCATCGCCAAATCAAAAGAATTTGTCATTTTAGTTTTTATCCATTGATTATTGTTATTTACTAGAACTGATTTTCTACATTTTGTAATAATGTGGATTTCTTCCGAGAATATATCTGTGTATGCCTCGGTAAACTCCCGTACAATGTTGAAAATTTCTTCATATATCGAGAGATAGAAGTCTATAATATCGAACTGTATAAACGTACATTTATTTTTGTTTTCTATATTTTTAAACCAAGTGATTGCTTCGGCAGTATTTACCCACTGGTTTAATTTAGGTCTTCTTTTATTTGTTTGTTTACTCTAGAACGTATTGCTTTGCTAATTCTACCTATTTCTGGTTTAGTTAGGTTTATCAAGCGAGTGCTGGAGTTATTATTGAAGTCATATTTGTGGTCTTTGAGCAAAATGTATGCTTCTCTAGATTTCAATTTGCCAACTTTATCGCTAATTTTTTATTTATCGGTGATTTCTTTACTTTAAGTATTTATTATATCTATGTAGTCGCATTCATTTGTATCCAGTTTTTTGTAGTTTTTGTAATTTTTTCTGTGATTAGTTTTTTTTTATATTCTTGTTTATCTATTTTATAAAAAAAATCTAGTTTATTCTGCTTTTTCAAAGATTACAAAAATTTCTAATTTTATCTGCTTTTACGAAGATTGCAAAAGTTTCTAGTTTTATATGCTTTTACAAAGATTTTATTAGAGTTGTTTATGTTTCTCACGATTTTGTGTAGTTTCCGTTGAAAAGTGTTACGTTGATTGTGGAATTCTAAATTTTTAATTACGTTTCAAAAGTCATTTTCAAAGTTATCAAAAGGTCTACTGCTTTTGCATTTTATAGGGTTTTAAAACCATAGGATTCCTTTTTGTTTATGTATTCACTTTTAAGGAAAAAAATCGCTCACCATCGCATTCGTCGTATTAGTTCATCTGTTTTTTTAATTGGTGTAATAATAATAATAATAATAATAATAATAATAATAATAATATATATATATATATATATATATATATATATATATATATATACTAGTATGGTTAAAAAACGTAATTCAGGTGGATGAATGACATTACAGATAATTGTTAAAGGTAGACATTTTGTTATGTAAGTTTATGTAAAATGATCATCCTGATTAAAATACTAATAAGAAGTTTTAAAATGTTTTATTTACTTCCGTCGAATAATCAGATAGTTAAAAATTTAATTTTTCTTTATATTGGGACTGAATTCTAATGTTAAAGTCTAAAGTGAGTTTTCATATTATTTTTTTTTATTTAGAATTATGAAATAATTGTTCTTTAAAGTGTGAATTTCGAGTTTTTATTATATATGCTTATAACCAATACAATAAATTATACATTCTTAGACAATGGCGTATAAACAGGTTTTAAAATATCTGCAAATAGTAAAATAACCAAAATGAGCCACAATAATCGAAGTATAAATGATATGATAATTAAAGGACTGACAAAATGAGTTAATGTTTAATGCATTTTTAATATTTTAAATTTTTAATTTCATGATTGATCCAAAAGAAGCATTACGGATTAAGACCACAAATAATATAAAAATATTATCAAATGTTATCTATATATTTTCATTCTTGCCAAAACCTACTTTCTATCTAACAATTTAAGAAAAAATCAAAGTCACTTTAGACTGTCAAAAACTACTATGAAAACACTAACATTTTTTGGCTATCACGGATTGTATGGAAATCTCAAATAATGTTAAAAGTCATTTCTAAAGTTATGGCATTCTATATAGAGTGTTATGGCATGATATTAGAGAGATCCCTGCGTGAGCTTTTTTTTGGGGGGGGGAGGATAAAAGACCCTAAGAAACTGAAAAGAATTTGAAAAATTGAAAGGCACAAAACTTGCATATCCTTTGTCAGTCGGATACATTTAAAGTTTAGTCAATAGATCTTGTGTGAGCGGGTATTATAATGGATAACTATAAAATCAACTTAAACCTCATAGGAATTGTAGATACAGAGTGGAACGATAAATTTGTCGACAAAGAAAGCAACACTACAACTTTATTATAAAACTATTATTGACACCATCAATTCACGTTACTTGAGTATGTAGAAGAGCTGACATCTATTCAATATAGTCGCCTTCAGCTTCAATCACCGCCTTAATACAGCTCCAGGACTGGGAGTATGCCTTCTCCTAAGCACCGGCGGGAAATCTTCGAATACTTGGCGAATGGCGGCGATCAGGCTGGCTTTGATGTTGTGAGAGGTCATATTGGTGATGTTCTCGATATACGACAGTCCAGAGGTTTCAGGTTGTGGGAGGAGAGGGCCAATGATAGAAGAGCTCAGAGTCGTAACATTCCTTCTGAAGCCAAGCCTAGTTTTTGTTTTTTTTTTTTACTTGTGAGCTGGCACTCAGTCGTGTTGCCAATGTCTGCCAGTGTCTATCAATGTCCACTTGATTGCACCAGGGGATTATCACACTCTTCAGCATATGTGGGGTCGCATGATGTGACCCTCACCTGAAACCACACCAAAGATCCTAACCGTGGCTGAAACTTCGTTGAGTTGTGCCCTCAAGCGGTGAACCATCCGGATTAGCATTTTGAGGGTTCTGGGAATGGTCCTATTGTCATAACTTGGATCGGTAGAGAGCATGAGCATTGTGTCGTTGAACATTGTGTCGCTTTCAGACTCAATACAAGGCTCCTATCGCTCTTGGGATTTGTACACAAGTGACCAATTAGACTAGATGGTCAAAAAAAAAACTAAAAAAAAAAAAAAACGGTTTCATCAAACGGAAATGGAATGCTGTCCTTTCCACGCTGTAGTACATTGCGTATCGTAATGAAATGAAATGGAATAATAAGAATAAGTAGTTACAGAAAATTTTGGCATTTTGATTTATCGTTTTTACGATATAGTCTCGAGGCAATTGTTATTTAAGGAAATTAATCTCGGTTAAGTTGAATATAAATATATTAATAAAAAAATATAAATATATTTAAAAAATATATATAATATATTAATAGAGAATTAATGTAAACTGATGATCGTGTTGTTCTTTAAGAATACACCAACTTCGCCCTCCAGCCACACACTGGTGCAAAGGATAAACAGAACACTTACAAACATTGTCTTTGAGAAAAGCAAGACAACATTATCGTTTCAATCTCAAAATCCATGTTCCATTATTTTTGTCTAAATATAGTGTGTTATTTAAGAAATATCCTCGGCTGGAATTACTGTTTTATTTACTTTTCGTTCTTTAATTAAACGTCTATTTATTTCTCTCTTATTTTCCCTTTTCAATACACATTTTTGTTTGTTTGTTATTTTCTTTCATCCTTCCCGCTCATCCTCTTCACGTTCTTGATTATTTCGTCTCTATCGGGATGGCAATTTTTTAGCTTTGTAAATTCTCGAATCCAAAAATAAGTTCCATTATAAGCCCGGAGAAAACATGATGTTTTTTTTTTTTAATATGTGCTTTTATACAACGGCGCCTTTTTAATTTATACAAGTCAACAAAATTTCATGAAAACCGTTGTAATTTTTGTTAGCACTATTATTGAAATTAATACGACTTATATTAATAATAGTAATATTCACTATTATTGAAATTAATATGACTCATATTTATAATAATAATATTCACTATTATTGAAATTAATATGACTTATATTAATAATAGTAATATTCACTCAGCATGCTTGCGTCAACCGTTACCAATTATTTCTCACTCACAATTTTCTCTGTGAGATTAACAGTGATATGTCTCTTAAATATTACTTTAAACTCATGGGTGCCCGGCGTTGCCCGAGTGTTTGGAGGTGTGTGTTGAGCAAAATAAAAAAATGGTATTAGGAAGGCAGACTCGAACCCTACCGCAAAGGATGAAAAGAACGTAAAAAAAAAAAACGTGATGTCTATGCTGTTATGACTAGCGCCAAACCGGAAGCGACGTAATTTTAATTAAGGAGAGACAATTGAAAAAGGAGGATGACTTTCGAAAATATCGGCGAAAAAAGCGACCCCCGCCTGTAGAAAAGTGCCCTGTTGAGGTAAAAAAATTAATGTTTTTAGCCAATATTTCGGTATATGTCGTCTGAAGTGTCGAGCTTCAAAATAATACTGATCTTGTGAAAATTCATCGCTTCTGTCAAAAATTTTTGGCAGACATGCAAACATACATAAGTAGATTTATATATTTGTAGCTCAAATATTCAACCCAATCAAATTAAAAGGCTTGCCCTGTCTCTAAATACCCTTTATGTCAAATTCCAAATGTTTAGATCAGATATTGTCTGAGTAACTTGATAGAGACCGCAGATGTCAAATTTTTTAAAACTTTGACTCCTATTATATCCCCTTAACATTTATTGTTTTGGGCTCAAATCAAATTATTAAGTTAAATCTATGTCCAAGAAATCTATGTCTAAAATTTAAAGTGTTTAGACTCAAAATTGGCTGAGGTGTTTGGTAAAATTCTCAGAAGTCAAATCGTTCAACTTTGACCCCTTAACAGCCAAATTTCTGGCCGACAACTGATTACAAAGATTTTTCCAAATCTCAGTACCCTGTATATATATTTCGAGTCTGTAGACTAAAAATTGACAGTTATTGCGTAGGGAAATGTACACAGACAGACAGACAGACAAACACTGTCACTTTTATAGATATACTAGCATTTCATCCCGGCGTTGCCCAGGTGTTTGGATGTGTATGTTGAGCAAAAAAAAAAGCGGTTAATTTTTTAAACTTTGACCCCTATTATGACACCTACCCATTTATTGTTTTGGGCTCAAATCAAGTTATTAAGTTAGATCCATGTCCAAGGAAACTATATCTAAAATTTCAAGTGTTTAGACCCAAAATTGTCGAAGGAGGTTGGTAGAGTTCTCAAAGGTCAAATCGTTGAACTTTGACCCCTTAACTGCCAAATTTCTGGCCGAAAACCGATCACATCGATTTTCCCAAGTCTCAGTACCCTGTATAGCAAATTTTGAGACTGTAGACTAAAAATTGACAGAGTTATTGCGTAGGGAAATGTACACACACAGACACACACAGACATACACTTTTATAAGATAGATAGACAGATTTACAAAATGTCATGCATCATAATAAGTGATTTCACACTGTCAATTACCAATGGTGTTCTCCTGGGAGCCGGGTGACAATAAGGCTCCTCATATTTCTAGAACTCTTTCCTTTCTTCGATAACCTTTGTAAATAATGTTGCTTTATTGTAACAGTCGTTTAACATTGTATTATTGCGAGCAATGATTTGGGCTTCTATTGAATTGAGTAACAATTTGTGGTTTGCCTCCTCGATTACTCCATTCTAGTTGCCATTTCATGTAAAATTTGTGCGGCATCAGACGAGCCTATTGCCACCACATGTGGTTTTCTCTTTCCAATTATCTACGGCTGGTAAGAGTTTGCTGGTTATGCAGGTCGATTTCCGCATTAAGGGATTTCTTTAATATTTCAGCCGCTTTCATCTATTTCGTGCGTTGCGAGGTCTTAATCTCCCATGTTCCCTTAGTCTTTTACAACGTATTTCCGGAATGTTCATTATTATTATTTGTACTTACTCTCAATTCTTATACATACCATCATTAGAAATCACTCACTAACAACAGCCAATCGTGTAACATGGTGTCTGATTGACAAAACAACCCCCTCTCAGATTTCCAATAGTCTCTACCTCTTTCGGTTGACTTTTTCTGGCAGCAACAATTAGCCTTCACTGAAATTTATAACAAGCCTTTAAAAGGGCTCAGTCCTATTTGCATTTGTCCAGTGGAAGTTGGGTTAGTGCTTTCACTTCTCGATTTGGCCGTCCTCACCGATCTTTAGAACTATTTGGTGTAAATCCAGTTATTAGTATTATCATTATTATTATAGAAAATGTGTTTCATTCGTTTCGCAGCATAAAATGACATCATACGCAACATATATATATATTCAATAAGATAAAAAGCTATAGCAAACATCTAAATGACTACTTTAACCACAGTTCCTGATTTCAAAAAAGAAAAATTAAAAGATTCATCTGCCTTACTTTTAATGCTAGGTTTATTTATGGTGTCTTTTAAATTCAATAAAAACCCTCCTAAATTTGCTGATGAGGAGACCTTGCTTACCAAAAAACTATATATAATTATTCTACATAACTTGATGTATACCACAATAAAAAGCATTGTTTTCCGAAACGATCGTACAGATAATTGATTTTGTTGTTGTTCCTTCTTATGAAACTGATTTTTAATTTAATTAAAATTTGATTTTTAAATTTTAAATTATAAATCACATTACTTAATATTGAATTAGCTCTAGGACATTTAACTATCGAGCTTATTGTATATCTAAATTACAACGAGCACTTTCTATTTCCTGTATTTTAATTAAACTAGTAATTTCACTGTTACATTAAAATACACTCAGCTCTTTAGACGATTGTTCTAATCTCCTTTATATATATATATATATATATATATATATATATATATATATATATATATATATATATATATATATAATTGAAAACTATTTCCCCTGGAATTCTCGACATTATAGGATAATAAGTAATCCCTTTATATGCACAACTTTTATGCTTACCAATTAGTCACTAATAAAGAATTTTCATAGTCAATAATACTTACATTGTGTCTCTGTTTAATTATTCTTATGTTTTATACTCGTCAGCGTACTCTTTTAAATACGTAATGTCACTTAGATAATAACAAAGGTTTTCACCTGATGCAATTCACCCCGGCTCTGTAATCAAAAAGTACCGCTTACTTTTATTCATAGGTTCACGTTTTTTGCATGTAGCCAATTTATTCTTTTATTCTAATACGTACACCATTACGTTTGCAGATTCATTTAACAAACGCTCCCTTATTTTAATGATTTGATGGAATGACAGAACTGAACGAAAATATTAGTTCACAATTCTTGTACGTGATTTCTTTTCAGAATAGGAGATTGCAAAAGGAACAGTTCGACTACATCGACGGCTTTACATGGCAATAACACGAACACAATATAGTTTAGTTATACATCGTAATATTGAACAAAGATTTCAGCATTTTTTCTATACCAATAAGCGTAAAATAAACCGTTAACAAATTCTAAAATTACATTATAGACTGCTGACATTTTTCAATCCGATTTTATTTATTTTTATTTATTGGTGTTTTGCATAATACGGACTGTGACATATTTTTAATTACGTTTTTCAATTGTTAACGATATGTCAAACTTACATTTAATTTTGATAATGAGTTTTTCTTATTAATTTGTTAATCGAACGTCCACATGTGTTATCGCTATTATACCATATTATTATATCATATTATTATATCAGCACGGTACGTATTCAGCACGATGACTTGCTATTTGTTTGGAAATAGGTCGAACATGAGAAAGAAATATGGTAAACAATATTGTAGACACGTTTTACCGGAAGTGACGGTCAGTTGATCGGATCTGCGTGTGAGTCAGGTGATTAGGTTAGCTGGAGTCAGTGGGTTTAGCTTTGGGACGTAAAGAAGAGCGGACGGTTTAACAGGTCGTCCCTTCACTAGGGGGGGGGCTAGCGTCTATGAAAATAAGACCTTGAAGTTTCCACGCAAGCAAAGACATTCACTTTCCATTCTTCTGCGATCGACACCTTGACGGTGAATAAAAGAACTATATAAAACCAATCATCGTCGTGGTGTGAATGAATATTCGTCCAAAACATATTTCCAGTCTCCCCTTCAAGAACAAGATAAATTCTAGGTGGACAAGATCAACGACGCATGAAGCTAAGGTATATCCAAAATACATGTATCACACACACAACTGCATACGAACAATTAGATATGAATATATCACAAATAGACAGCAACATTTAGACGATCATACAACGACACCCTTTTTATGATACCAACAATACTACATATTTTCTTTTGGTCAAAATCTTCATGTATATAATAAAAGAAAATAAATAAAAATAACAAATATTCTTAAACACATGCTATTACATTTAAACATAAAGTTTCTTTTTCAAATAACAGAATAAAAAGGAAGTAGATGCTTCTAACCATTTCTGTTGTATGGGTTGGTTTGTGTATGCGATGACGGTTGAGAAATGTCATTCACGCTCGACGGCTGTCTCTCTCTTCTTTTGCTTATGTCTTATATAGATATCAACCGACATTCCTGATATGTAAATATTAAATATTAACATCCTTTTTCTTATTTTGTGTTGCGCAATTCACAACCTTTTAACCGGGAATGTAAATATTTTTTTTTGTTTTTGTGATAACTGCACTTTCGGTCATATTACGGAACACAAGAATGTAGATCAAATATCCATCTGAAATGTTCGTGTGTGCACACCTCAGCTTTTATCGGCGTCGTACCATCCATATGTAGCATGGCCACCAATGATTATAACTGAATTATAAGTAAAATTTACCAACTTTTAACAAGTAAATTAACTTTTTATTCTGTAGTTTAAAGACTTCAGAATGCATTTCGAACAGTCACAAATTGATTTTTTAACTATGAAAATGATTGACTTATTTACGAAGACATCGATATGTATCATAATGAATTTACTCTTGTAATCGTATTTTTATTTACTACTTTTTATTAATATTATAATTAGAAAAGATAAACATGTTCTTAGAACTAATACTTAGGAAAACGTTTCATTTATTTTAAAACTACAATACATCAGTTTAGTAATATGGGAAAACGCCCACTTAAAACTTTATCCCCGCAAAAACGGTTCTAAAATCTATTTTCAATCGATATTTATTTCCTAATTGCAAAATTTTCCTAACTTGCTAAAATTGCCCTTTTTCCGTTGCAAAATTTTCTGGGCACATCACATTTTTCAGTACAATTACAACAAGAAGGGTTTATCATTCTCGGAAACGGTATCGAAAAGGAACAACCAATCATTTCAGCCTTTTCCAATACTGCTTCGTTAATATTTAGTATTGCCTTAGTTTGTGAGGTGGTGGGCTCATTTTTATAAAGAAAACTTCTGTGTCGGCATTTTCGTTTTTACTCAGCATTTTTTTGCATGTAGTTCACTTTTTTATGAGAGTGGAGACTCATTTATTAAATTACTGTCAATGACATACCTCCACAGCGCAACGTAGGGTTTACTCCTGCTTGTAACACGATGTAAATTAATATAGATTAATATTATCATCATAACTTTAGCACCATTCAAAATAAGAAGCCTTAAATAAACTAATTTTTTTTTCAGATGCGAGACTAAAATTGTGTTTACATTACAAAGGGCTTAAGACAATGTTAATATGTAGTTTTCACTTTTAATGTGCAAACGTACATGTGTTTATAAATCTATAAAAAAAATTAAGTAATGGTTACATTTTTATGGATTTCTCGAATCTTATGGAATTTAAGATTAATTTATATGTAAAATGCAGTTTTTCAAAAATATATGAGAAGAAATATTTTTGTACCTGATAACACTCAGATTTCATTTTATAAAATCTGAGTAAAATATATTACAGTCCCTCAAACGTTTAACATTATATAAGCTGAGGTTACATTTATTTATGATTACCATGAATTCATATATGAAAATGATATTACATTCAATATCATATTTTGAAAGAAAAATCTCATTAATGTGTACCATAATCTGTCACATTGCAACGGAAATGAAAAAATCTAGATGATCAATGTTTAATGTATTCAAATTATTTAAATTGTATTCTTTCGAAATCTTCAGTTTTAATCACAGAAGTTTAAGTATAGCTTTCCTATTTTCCCAATTACGCGTTACTTCCATTATTCATATTTCATGTTTTAATCTATCTGTAAATAAATAACGCCTATAAATAGAATCGTAAAATACACAAAAATATGACATCACTGAACAATGGAAATTCCTACTGACCACTTCATAAAATGAAAACATACATTCATAAAAATACACTTAATAATATTTTCTTAGTTACCATTCTTTTTTAATACACCGAGCAACGTCTGAAACGGGTCCTAATATTATGCATGTAATGCATGTACGTATGTGTATATATCTATATGTATATATTATTTTATATATGTGTACATATATTATTTATATTTATATATATATATATATATATATATATATATATATATATATATAATTGTACGAATCTACGTAAGATTTTGTCTATAAATTTTCGGTATTTACATAAAAAGTGATTAATACGTGTAGTAAATTTTGAAAATATATGTGCCAATTAAATTACAAAGAGTGTTCAGCATTTCATTCTCGTGAGGATTCGTAAGGCTTCTGGGGATTAAACGCGAAAAATTCTGTGTAGCTTAATTTCCATGCTTTCCAAAATTACAATATATATGTGTGTGTGTGTGTGTGTGTGTGTGTGTGTGTGTGTGTGTGTGTGTGTGTGTGTGCATGTGTGTGTATTACAATAAAACCATGTGAACATGAAAAGTAATATGGATAAGCTTAAACATGGAAAGGTAAAGGACGAGTTGTTAAAACTGGAAAAGATATTCTAGTAAAAATATAATAAATTTATAACTTAAAATATTGTAGCATTAAGAATTGATTATATAATGTTATAAATTGAATTTTTAAAAAAAATTCTTAATGCTGCAATATTTAAGTTATAAATTTATTATATTTTTTACTAGAATATCTTGTCCTTTTCTTTTTTAGTGTTAGCAATTAGTCCTTTACTTTTCCATGTTTAAGCTTAACCAAATGACTTTTCATGTTCGCAGTTTTTTATTGAAATCCATGATTTTTCAAGGCTTTCAATAAATTCATTTGTTCTTTGTTTAATTTCAGTCTTATTTTTTGCCTACAAAACACATATTTAATAACTGTACGGCACTTGTCTGCTTTCAATATCCCCAATTATCTTTGTTTCATGCTTTAATTCTCTTTTTCCCCTGTTACTTCTCTTTTCGAATTAGTGTTAACAGTTTTCGCTGAAGCGACGTGGTAGCTATGGAAACCAACCATAAAAAGCGTCGCTCACTTCCTTACATATTTTTACGATTTTGAACACCGGAAAATTCATCATAACTTTTGTTTTACTGTACGAAAATTGAAAAAAAAATCACAATATAGCTGAGAGGATGATCTATAGATTGCAATAATTGTTTAAATTTTGGTCGAAAAATGTGTGAGCGGTAAAGCTTTAAAGCAGTTCTAAATGACTAAAATTGCCACTTAACCATATATCGTGTTTGGATAACAATATATTCAAACACGGTAGTGTTTGAATGATGTATATATATATATATAGAGAGAGAGACAGACAGACAGACAGACAGACAGAGACAGAGATAGAGACAGACAGAAAGGGTCTTCGAAGGTTTTTTAATCTTAAAAATGATATTTTGAAAACTTTAAATTACATGTCTTTCGCAGGAAAATTTTTGCTTGTAAATCAATTATGCTCTTGCAACCACTATATTAGTTTGCTTCCAAGAATTCACACTAGGCCTTTGTAGCGATCCTCGGTTGTTTCTAATGAAACACTGTTTCGAGGATTTAAAAACAAAACAGCATATTAACAAAATAGCAGAAAATCTTCCAATACTCATTTCTACACGTAATAGAGTGATAGTACAATTCACAACAGAGGACAAAGAGTGCACAAAACCTCATCCAGATCGCCCGGGAACTCTGAAAGAATTTTGCGTCTTGTGAAAAACAAATTTTGAAAAGGATCCTTAGTGCAAAGCGTATAATATTGCAACACAAGTTAGTGTCAGTCCCAGAACAGCTGTCAGGTATCTTTATGAGGTGGGCTACTATGGTAGAACTGCGAAAAGGAAACCTCTTCTTCGTCCTGGTAATATCAAGTGCAGAAAAAATTGTGCTTGTGAGATGATGGAGAAACCTATGATCTTTTGGACCAATGTCATTTTCTCTGAGGGGTCATGATTTGCATTATTTCCCGACAGTGGAAGGGTATGGGTATTGTTGTAGACCCGTGCTAAGGGTCACAAATGAAAGAACCCACAAGTAGTGTAAAGTGTATAAAATATATGTATTTATCATAAAGAATACAGGAGCCACTAAAGTGGTATGAGAGGAACGTGTTCGTAGCATGCGGTTAAACATGGTATGAATGTCTCCATTTAGTCTCTGAAACCAGTGGTATTCATAGGACTGGTTGATTCCACTTATTTCTCAAATAGGGGTGATTTATACCCCACAACAGGTATGAAGGATGCCTCAGCAAGAGTTTGTCTTAAAAATACTGCAGTTAATGCTTAAACATATGGGTTTCCCATGCTTCAAAATCACTTTGGATAGCTTATTGTCAACTGATGATGTTAATCGGTGCAAGTTCATCCTTCGACGTAAATTGAACATCTCTTTCATAAACTTTAACCTTTATTATTGACCAGAACTGCTCAATTAGGTTTATATCTGGAGAATAAGGTGGTCATTCCATCAAATTTTTTCCACTAATACCTAATGACTTAAGGTAGGATATCGTAACCTTGACTGAGGGGATGACGCATTGTCGTGCATAAAAATCAATTTGCGGTGATGCGCCAATGGAAAGTCATCAAGCTATGATGACAAATGCTCGTTTAAAAATAAAATATAAGAATGGCTTGTCAGATTGACATTTTTGGCACTCGAAACGGTCCTATTAGTTCATCGGAGATTATTTCAATCCAAAACATGACACCACTACCCCCTGTTGACGACAGAATCGGTGAGGGGTAGGGATTCCAAGAAGACTCCAAACTTTGGCCCACCTATCGAATCCATCAAGATTGCTCCGGCCTAATCGGTGAAAAGAAAATTTTCGGAGCTGGTTTTCATGCATTTCTAAGCACAAGTTAACGTTTTTCCTTATGAGTTTGGTTTAAAATAGGTCTTGCTATGGGCTTAATGCTTCTCGCAATCTCTTTTAAGATATTGCAGTGTGTCTTTCTGGATGAGGAAGGTATTCCAGCCTTGGCACAGCTGCTTGATAAGTTGACGGCAATTATTTTCTAAAATCACGAGCAGAAACTGACTTTCTTGTGTGTTTGTCCTTCCTTGGTTTGATATTTGGATTTTCAACAAATGAAGACAATGTTCTTCTTCCAAGCTACTTGGCTAGATCGAGAGATAAATCTTCTGCAAGGCCTGCACCAACACGTTTCTTTTCACTAGCTGTCCATCGACACTTTCTGGGATTTTGGGAGACCTCCAATAAAGTGATACATATTTACAATTACCAGAAAATAGAAAATGAGCATAATTTCCAAAATATTTGTTTCCACAAAAATCAGGGAAAGAAGGCGCCTCGTTATGCTCTTCCAGTCTTCAAAATTTCACGTATCTGCGTTTCATAGCAATTTCAAAATGGAAAAATATTGGCCTGCCATAAAGCGATGCACAGGGTTTATATATATATATATATATATATATATATATATATATATATATATATATATATATATATATTGAGTATGCTATTTATCTAATTTTAGATGTGTAATTGCTGTTCCATTTGACACTCTGTCCATTAGCTGGTCCATGCTGTCCCTCTAATTGTCCGTCACGCTTATGTTTGAAATCGAATTTTTATTCATAAACATTCGGATTAAATAGACACTCTATGGATTATTCGTTTATTTATTCGTAGATTTATTCGCGAATTTTATACGTAATTTTTCTCCGCTACATCGATAATATATATACAGCCTCTCTTCCATATTTTATCGTTTTATAATGATACAAGCAACATTTAAACTAACTGCAAAATGAGTGCATAAAAATGAGAAAATATTCTTAAACATTTTTTTCGCAGACAATCAGTTGAAAATTTACCACTGTGACTAGGCTATTATCATAAAGTGGAGGATGTCATGTACAAATGTTATATAACTTGACTATGATCTTTTCACAGAGATCTTAATTTTTAAAAAATGTAGCCGTGTATATCCTTAAGAATAAAAGAAAGTCGTTATATCTTTAAAGAAAGTTTCAAGAGTAGATAATTTGCTTAGCTAATTTAAGAGATATTTCATGCTAGAAAACTAAGACATTATTAAAACGAAAATTATATTACAACAATGCGTTCGTTTTATGTATGCACAAATAAATGAATATATATTTTGGTCCCGAAAAAAGGAGGGTTGACCTGTAAATTTACCCTTGTCTGTTCGTCTGTCCGCACTTTTCTCAATAACTACGCCTTACAATTTTTTGAAATTTTGCACAAACATTAAACATGATATGAGTAAAAATAAACAGAACTTAGTTTCTGGGAAAACTCCGGTTGCCCCCTTCGGGGTGCCTTTCGGGTTAAAATGGCCAAAATTGACAATTTTGTTCTTATTTTTAAAAATGCCTTGGATGTTTATAAAACTTTCTGAAAAGTTGTAACTCACTGATTTCTATATAATTTTATTTGTCTATACTTCGTGATATCTCTGGGGTGTGCCCCATAGGCTCTTTTAAGGCATTCCATTTTGGGGACTATTTTACCATATTTGTCCAAAATTTTTCTGTGTATGTCTATTTAGTTAGCAGTTTTGTATGGTGCTAAACTCACATTTATATATGTTACGGCCTTAGGGACTGAATGAGGCGGACAAATGATGGACTTAGTCATTTCTTTTTTTCATTTTTTTTTTTTTTGCATGATGCAGAACTCAAATTTACATATGTTAAGACCTAAAACTGCACCGGTTGTTAATTTTCACCAGTATTTGATGTCCCCTTGGTACTTTTGGACGGGGGGGGGGGGGCAATGCTGAACTTAGTCATTTATTATGCCTCGTTCACTGTGCAATCACGGGGAACCATGCATGCTTCAATTGTTTGCCTCTTTTCCGCCCCAATCAATACATACTGATGCTTGGAATGTAAGGGGCACCTAGTTCAGATCGTGCTTAACAGGTGACTGAGAGGAGTTAGGCAGCGAGTTGTTTCTTCACATTGTATTAAAACTCTAGCAGATTAGTAGTATCAAGCATGAAACAGAGGCAGAATTCTAAAGTCTATCAGTCCGAAAAGAAAATACTATTAGAGTAGAAGGTTTTCCACATTATAGGGGCCTCAACAGTAAAGAGGTTGGATTTTGGCGCTTGCCAGTTTAGTTAGGACTATGTACATCAAGGAGGAACAAGTGATGTGAGTTCATCAGAATACATTACAGTAAAGTACTTTTAAAACAGGCACAAGTATGTGACATTGCGACGATCGGACAGTTGTTGGAGCGTGACAGACAATGCAGAATCTTAAAACACAAATAAAAAACAAATAATTGAATTGTAATGTTAAAAAACAAATAATTGAATTGTAATGTTAAAAAACAAATAATTGAATTGTAATGTTAAAAAACAAATAACTGAATTGTAATGTTAAAAAACAAATAATTGAATTGTAATGTTAAAAAACAAATAATTGAATTGTAATGTTAAAAAACAAATAATTGAATTGTAATGTTAAAAACAAATAATTGAATTGTAATGTTAAAAACAAATAATGTAATTGTAATGTTAAAAAACAAATAATTGAATTGTAATGTTAAAAAACAAATAATCGAATTGTAATGTTAAAAAACAAATATTTGAATTGTACTGCTAAAAAACAAATAATTGAATTGTAATGTTAAAAAACAAATAATTGAATTGTAATGTTAAAGAACAAATAATTGAATTGTAATGTTAAAAAACAAATAATTGTTGAATTTTAACTATCCGATCCTTTCGGGTGCAAATAAAATAAAGCACCTGATAAAATGTCGTCAATTTAATGGACATGTTTAGGGGAAATAAGTAAAAGAAAAACAATTCATTTGGACCTCCAAAACATTAAGAAAAAATTGTGATTGATCTCTTTTTAAATCCCTATATATGGAGCTAGAATTTATAAGCGAGTTGGCGTTGAAAGAAATCATAGTTAAATTATGAAATAAGATTAATTATCCGTGTGTTCATTACTCTATATATTAATACGAAAGCGTGTGTGTTATTTTTGTGTGCCACGCTTAGATCTTTTTTCTTCCGAGTTACTGTTGTTTAAGTGTTATGACCTTCCATTTCTTATAATAAATAATTTTATTAAGAATGCTTAAGAATTTTGGTTTCGGTTTCGATTATTGTTGGTTTTACTCAAGTCATCTATTTTTTATAAATAATTTTACCAAGAATTCCTCATAAGTTTTGGTTTCAGTTTCGATTTAGCAGAAAGGAACTCACGTTATACATCCATTTTTTCTTCGTAAGTTTTGGTTTCGATTTCGATTCAAGCTGATGAACTCAAGTCATATGGATACATTTTTATTAATCATAACTTTATAATAAAAAGAATCGGTAGAAAATTTACTCTATAATAATATATACGAAATCTGCATAAATTAAAATATCATATTTTAGCGTATTTTACGTCCCTGCTAGCTAAGAAAAATTCTTTTGCCGTATTAATAAAGGAGCTACAATAATATCAGAGCGTTTCTATTTATGCTGAACATCCACAGAATGCCAACATCAATGTATTACATATTAAAGAGTACGCTGTGGAATTTTCACACGTCTCCCTAGTATTTTATGAATAAGGAACTTATTTCGGAGATTGGACATTCGGAGATTGGAAACTTGTTCGTGTCCGTACAGATCGTCTGAGAACGTGGGAGTTGAGTATGTGATCAAATGACCGAAAACGGATTTGCTAATACCTTTTTACTTCATATTCGTATACGTAAAACAATAAATAAGGTGCGTGTATTGCGTTATGAGTCGCATGTACATAAAATTTCCGTAGGAAATGTTTAATATTTTGTAAGGTCCCAATCTCTCTAAAACAAGGTATCGATTCTCTGCATCACGAAACAACAACAGACTTAATTCTTGTCAACCCAATATCAACAGAATATATTTAATCTAATCAGACAACTAAAGGTCGCAACAAAAGAGAGTGTATTTTTGATAATTCCGACTACTCTTACATCCAAATAATTTATTCGTCTAGCTTAACAGTTACAACCAAAGCCTTATTTACTTATACTATAGCGAAACTTTCCCTGTTTGTGTATATGTCTGTGTGTGTTTGGATTTTTTTCAAGGGAGAAATTACGTAAAAACCTTCGGTATCTAATGGCGCTTATGTTGTGGAGAACAAATACTACACTTTGATACTAGCCAAGATGTCCAAAGTAACATAAAAATAATGGTTTTATGACGGCATTTTAAACGAAGAAAAAATCTCTATATACATATGTATCTAGTTAGTCAACGTATATTCTTTAAATAAACAATTTCACGTTTCATTATCTCTTCTCTTCTCTATATAAATAAAATGAACTCATTTTTCCCGTCGGATTTTGACCTTAATAGGATTAAAAATCAAGATATTTCATGCAAATATAATATGCACAAACGGCAGAACAATATCTGAGGTGTGTTATAGGCTTATTATTTCTCAAATTCCTCAATAATCTTAGATTTCTATACTTTTTCTGCTGAGAAGTCACGGCCAAAATCGGTTAGGATCACTGGAAGTGGTAAAATATTTTCTCTCTAATAAATTCCTTCTCCCCCTGCCACCACTTAACATCGTTTGAGGATCGTTCACAAGGAACAGTTGAGAAGAGTGTACCGGTTTGGCTTCGTAGTTCTTTCATGTGAAGTTATTTAAAATCACTAAACTAAGCTGTAGTACTCTATGGCGTAGTGGTTAGCGTGCTGGACAATTCACATTATATTTTCACGTTCGCGCCGACCTACTGTAGTCGTTTTTTTTTTTTTCCTAAACAACTGGAATGGACTTTTCTTGGTGGCCGAACTGTTAACGTTGCAGATGTTTTTGTTTTTTTTTTCACACTTTATTTTCCTACTTTTACTCATGACTCCGGGTTTGATCGTACCATAACATTTTTTAAAACTCCCCCCCGTCCCGGAAACAAACACTCGGGCAACGCCGGGTACCCCCGCTAGTTAATGATATTGCGGTGTTTGCGTTTGCAATTGATGTTTATAAAAAGAAAATAGCTTTTTTTTGTTTTTTTACAAGGTGATCACCACTTATCAAGGCCCGGAAGCAACTCAGGGATAAAGGTTATTGCATGTACAGTACGTTAGTGTGGGGGTTTAATAAAAGTGTCTATTAAGGGGGAGGTTCATCAGGGATTTGTTAACGTTGGACTTGAATACATCCAGGTTGTAGTCAGGTGGGAAGCAGGCAGACGGAACAGAGTTCCACAGGCGTGCACTTCTAAGAAAGAAGCTTTGTTCATGGAATCTACCTTTTGATTTAGGCACAGGTAAAAGGGGGAAAATTTTGGACAGTGGTTTCAGCTAGACGGGTGTTTTTCGTAAAAGATTGGCGCGGGGGGACTAGAGATTGGAGCTCAGACGAACACCTGCGATAAAACAAAGATAGGTTCGTAACATCTCTTCTGTGGGAGTGAGGTTTCAGGGAAGAGAAAAGGGCATCTCCCACTAAGCCACGAAGTCTATTTTGTACTCTGTCAAGGCAGGATATGCTGTTTTTAGCAGCTCCTGCACAGATATGGCAGTAGTATTCAATCCTTAGGCGTATTTAGCTTTTATATAGATAGAGAATTGCATCAGTAGTGAGATATCTTCTGGAGCGGTAGAAGGATCCCACCATCTTTCCAGTGACCTTGGCAACAGACTTGATGTGTGTGTTCCATTTCAGATCAAGAGTAAAGGTCAAGCCCAGAAGCTTATCAAAACATGGGGCTTCTCCTAGACGAGAGCCATCCATTTCAATTGATGCCAGATGGGGATCAAAGCATTGATGATGTAAAGATAGGAGCTTGGTTTTAGATGCATTAACGGTAACCAGCCACGTCTTCCCCCACTGAACCACGCTTCGAGATCAGAGGAGAGAGAGAATCAGAGAGAACCTTGTCATTTACAGCCTTTGATGTGTTGCCGTAGATGGTCGTGTCATCAGCATAGATGTCAACAAATGATTTTAGTATGTGTTTAGGGAGGTCATTGATGTAGATCAGGAAGAGAGTTGGGCCCAGGATGGACCCCTGAGGGACTCCAGCATTAATACTGCAGGCTTCTGATCTTTGTCCATCGACCACTGCTCTTATGAGCTTATCACAGAGAAGTGATTTAATGATAGAGAAAACATTTCCAGTTATACTGTAGCTGGAAATCTTGTGAAGTAGTCATTTATGCCATACCTTCTCGAAGGCCTTTGATATGTCAAGAGCAATTGCCCTAGAAAGGAAACCTTTGTCAAGAGATTCACTAATCCTATGAGATATAATCGTTAGCACATCTGCGGTAGATCTTGCAGAACGGAAATCATATTGCGTGTCACTAAGAAGGTTATTTCTGCTGAGGTGGTTGAATATTTCTCTATTTAATATGGATCCCAGCAACTTATTCATGACACACTAGAGACTTATTTGTCTGTAATAAGAGGGAGATGACTTATGACCTGAATTCTTAAATACAGGGCATACGGTAATTGTCTGTATTTTTGAGATGAGTTGTTTTCATTGATTGAGATTGTCGGACTGACTTCCTCATCTTGGTTGTTATTGTCACAACGTTTCGGCCGTTTTGCCCTCCGGCCTTCGTCAGGTGAACGGTTTGTTAGGAGTCTCGAACCCAACCCTTTATTATTATTACGGGGGTACCGTGTTCGGACTCCAGCTAGGCTTTGGGACATAGTTGCTGATTCTCTGTTTTTCAATGTTACTTTTTCACTGCCTTCGTTCAGGATTGAACTCAGCACCTTTGGGTAACTGTAAACTTTGATACAACGTCTAGGACCACTCGGCCATATGTCACTAGGACGTTGTGACAATAACAACCAAGATGAGGAAGTCAGTCCGACAATCTCAATCAACAGGGCATACGGATGAGGTTTTCCAGGGTGTTGGAAAGCACTTCTCCTTAAGGCAACGCTTAAACAGTTTCATAAGTACGGGAGCAAGTTCTGGTTGAAGCTTTTTTAACACTATAATTGGGATGCCGTTAGGGCCAGTTGCTTTACTGGAATCAAGGTTCTTGATTAGCTTGGCGACCTCATGCACAGATATTTGTATGTAACCTAGCGTGTTCTGTGTTATAGGAGAAAATATGGAGAGGTGATGGCCTTCGTCGCATAGGGTAGAATTAGCTGCAAAGTTCTTGGCAAATATTTTGGCCTTGTCTGATGCTGATGAAATGACCCCAGGTCCATTGATAATGGTTGGGATAGAACGCACACTTCTGTTCAGGATCCTATTTGCTATTTGCCAAAACTGGTGGGAACCAAGCCGCTGATCAGGTACTTTGGATTTAACGGACTGAGCATATAGATCTCTTGCATTTTTTATTACTCTTTTACAGTGGTTGCTGACGTTCCTGAAAGCAGCTTTAGTCTCAGTGCATCTATTACGTTGGTAGCTATGGAAAAGGTGACTTCTATGCGCGATGGCAGCAGCATATTCTGGGGAGAACCATGGCTGGCTGTTAGGTTTTGGTTGGAATTTTTTAGATGGTATGAATCGGTCTATGCCTACAATTAGCCATTCGGTCAGATCTGATACTAAAGAGGACACATCCTTTTTAAACATGGAATGCAGAGGTAGATCAGATATGAATGTACGGAATCTATCCCAGTCAGCCATGGAGTATCGGTATACAGTACGGTAGAGGGGTACGTCTGGGGATTTATTACATTTCATTTTTATCTTAACTGATACGACGGAGTAGTCGGAGGATTCTAGAGGAGAAAGAACGTAACATGCACATAGCTCAGGGGAAGTGGAGAGAAAAAGGTTTAGAAGGCTTGCATACTGACTTGTAGTATCGGGCACACGGATGGGTCCGCGAACAATCTCAGTGAGGTCATAAGCAATGGCAAAATCAGAACCTCCCCTCATCGTCTGTCTTATATTGTGAGGTCTAGAATCTAGGCTCATATATATATATATATATATATATATATATATATATATATATATATATATATACATATATATATATATGTCAGCCCCTTTAAGAAACATGTTTCTTATCGTTGAGCACTTTCAGTTGTAATGAATCGGTCAACTTGGCCCATATGCACAGATCGTCATATAATGATTAGATCACTCTGACTGACGTTAAAAACATTAATAAAAATAAGTGTTTAACTTTCAACTATATCTTTCGCGGTAGGCGAATGGTTCGGGTCTTTGCTAATGAAGCCAGGCATGACTTCTGTTGTCGGGTTCGAATCTCTCGACTGGCGTTAATCGTGACACACTGCACTGATGATTCCCGAAAGGATGAAACACTAGTGTCTGTAGGTATTTAATAATTATTATAGTAAATAATAATGTCAATTCCTTTAAGTAACTTGTTCCGTATAGTTGAGCACTTTCAGCTGTAATAAAGTCGGTCAACTTAGCTCGTATGCGCAGATCATCATATCATGATTAGATCACTCTGACTGATGTTAAAAGCATTTAATAAGAATAAATGTTTAAATTTCAACCGTATCTTTCGCGGTTGACGGTAGCCGATAGGTTTGGGTCCTTGCTAATGAAGAAAGACATTACTTCTGCTGCTCGGTTTTGAAAATCTCGACTGGTGTTAATAGTGACCCCCTGCACTGATGATTCCTGAAAGGATGAAACATTAGTGCTGTAGGTATTTAATAATTATTACAGATATATATATATATATATATATAGCTGTACCCTGTCACGCGTTGCTGTGGCTCAATTTGGTGTGATGGAAAATTCTAATAAAAAAGAGAAAATGCATGTTTCTTATATTCTTAGTACAGCAATCCACTCTAAAAAAAAAAAAATGAAAAAAATGGTACTCTTGCAGAATTGGATCCTGATCCTCAGGATTACCGTCAATCATGGCTTGGGCTCGACCAACAATCAGTGGATAAAGCTAACGTTGAAACGCTGAATGTTTTTTTTTTCTTTTTCTTTCTGTATACAAAAATGTGAGTTAGTAATTAATATCTGAGTGATGGGGGGGGTTACTATACACAGATTCGAAAAAGTTGTCCAAAAACAAATGAAAGCAAAGGTAAGGTAAGTTACATTTCTACCTAACTGGATAATTGTTTAGTGCTTTTATGTAAGGTAAAATGTTTAATCGGCTGGAAAAACAGAAATGGTTGCAGACTGTTGAATACGTTAAGTTTAGGAAATGAAGTTGAAAACTAAAAACTATACAATACAGTGTCAAAACCCCACCGAATATGTTACCATGACATAGACTGGCATAATCGGTTGATTTGTGACAGTATTTTGTATAGTTTTTTTTAGATTTAACTCACTTTATCAAACTTAACATAATCAACAGTGTCCGCCACCATTTGTATCTTTCAAATACAACGATAAACACTGTTTTTCGAGCTGACTAAACGTTACATTAAATGAAAAGGGTTTGTATAAACAGATACAAAGAAGTTGTCAAAAAATGAATATATAACAAATAAATATTATCAAAGGCAAGAAAAGTAAATGTTCTACCTAACTGGATAAGATTGTAGTGTTTTTATGTAATGTATAATGTTTAATCAGTTCAAAAACATGCAGTGTTTATCGGTATATTTGAAAAATACAAATGGCGGCAGACTGTATCGAACACGTTAAGTTTGGGGAAATTTTGGGAAAATGAGTTTAAACTAAAAAACTATACAAAATACTGTTAGGAACTCACTCAATATATGTTACTGTGATGTAGGCTGACATATAATCAGTGGTTTTAAATTTTGATCGATACAGGTAACGACTTTTAAGAGTCCCTTTTAGTGATTACCTGGTTTGAGGATATTATACAACTAAATGGCAAATCTGCCCCAAAAATCCGGTATTATTTTACTTTAAGGCCCGTCTCATGTTCGTATATAACGAAATATTTTATTGTAGATTTCAGTGTACTAAAAACGAATCTGCAAACCGTTTCCGTCGCAAAAAGAAAGTTTTCATGATATGAAGAAATTATTTTTTCGAAAAGTGGGTGATCACTTTTCAATTTAAATTTAACTTAGAATGAGCACCCACTTTCTGGCTACCTGAGAGAGGGGTATTTTTCTGTGTGTGGGGGTGTTTTGGCGGCCGACCCCCCGCCCCTCCAAACTATTTAAGCAGGTAATTTTAAAGGATTTTCCAATGGTAGAAAGAAAGCCCCCACCCCAAAAATCGTGGCCACAAAGTGGGTGATCATTTTACGTTAAATTATTATGGAAAAGTGATCCTTCACTTTTTAAAACTAATATTTCTTCATATCTTGGAAACTACTTGTTTGCCTTAATTATAAAGGTTATTTTCGTTTTCAGCGACCCCGAAAACCTCTAGGAGTGGTAATTTTAAAGGAATTTTCGAGGGTAGAGTAATTCCTCATATTTACCCTTTTTTTCCCCCCAATAACATAAGAAATTAAGAATTAGACAAATTTATGGTGCTAATGCACTTACCGATCCGTACTATTTTTTAAATCGTATTTCCAAGTTTAATTAAAGTTTGTTTTTTTATTATTCAATTGTATTCTAAATAATGTTAATGCTTCTGTACTGTTCCTTGTCTGCTTAAGTTTAATTTTTGTTTATTAAATTGTTAGGTTAAAGTCCAGAATAGTTACAAAACACCCTCTTCTCCCCATGTTAAGAAAGGCTTTTTAAATAATAACGTTATTATTTCAGCACGGATCAATAAGTGCACGAGTACCCAATTTCTTTAATAAAGAAAAAGCATTCATATTTTAGAATAGATGCAAAACTCCCTCCCCATGTTAAGAATAGCTTTCTGAATAACGGTATTATTTCAGCACGGTACCTTCTCTGCATAAGTACTATCTTTTGTTTATTAAATTGTTAGGTGAAAATATAAAATAGTTACAGAGCACTCTCCCTTTTCCATGTTAAGAATGGCTTTCTTAATAGCGTTATTTCAGCACGGTACCTTCTCTGCATAAGTACCATCTTTTGTTTATTAAATTGTTAGGTGAAAGTATAGAATAGTCACAAAACGTCATCCCCATGTTAAGAATGGCTTTCTAAATAACGTTATTATTCTATTATTATATTATTATGGTACTTTCTCTGCATAAGTACCATGTTTTGTTTATTAAATTGTTAGGTGAAAATACAGTACTCATGCAGAGAGTGATCCGTGTTGTAATAATAACGTTATTATTTAAAAAGCCATTCTTAACATGGGGAGGGGAGGGTGTATTTTAACCTTACAATTGAATAAAAAACATATAATAAAACTGTAATTAAACCTGGAAATACGATTTAAAAAAAATAGCGCGGACAAAAAAAATGTACTTTACCAACCAATCTTATATCGAAAAAAAAAAAACTCAAAAAGCAAGCGAAAAACTTTTTTTTTTGCCTTATATAATAAAGAAAAAATGTGTAAATTAAAAAATGTGGAAGATAAACAAATGAATAATGTTTTTTTTGTTTTTTTTTTTACTTATCGTGTAAACAGAAAATGAAATCTTTCGTCAATTCGTGGCTGTGAAATGAATCGAACCGGTAGTTCAGTTTTATCAACAGAACAGATTCGCACTAACGGTTAAAAAAATATATTTATTTTATTTAATATTTTAATAATTCGCGAGGTAAACTTATTTTAATAACATAAAAACATCCCTCGACTCTAAAGATGGGTTGTCTGAAAATTTCAAATAAAATGGTAACGTAGAAATATGGTTTTATTCACTTTTAACGAACTAAATTCACATTTATATAGATATAGATATATATGAAGGCGTACTAGACAAATTATCTAGGCCAGGAGAGATTAGTCTGCAAATCCCATAGACACAAACTATGTAGTCTCTTTCCCGCGACTTTTTGTTTTTATATATACATATAATATATATATATATATATATATATATATATGTATATGTTTCTATACATACATATGTATATATATATATGTTTCTATACATACATAGTTATATATATATATATATATATATATATATATATTTACATGATATGTATATGTTTATATATATATATATATATATATATATATATATGCCAAAAACTTTGCTTCTTTGATTATTGTATCTGTCTGTTTCCAATGTCACATCTAGCCATTGTGGTTGTAAACATGTGTATTTTTATGGTAATTTCCCTACATTGATGATGTAATACGTTATGAAGTTTTCAATTAGCTGAAATTGGTTACATTAATCATTTTATTTTCTCTTGCATTTTTTATATTTAAACATCATTTCAGATAAAACATTGCATCTCTATGACCGCTTATTAGACATTCACATTTATTTTAGTTCTTGAACTTAACCAAAACTATGCTCGAAAAAGTTTGTATTATATTCTTACGTTACGAACGAGTACGACTGAATTTAGAACATGAAAAATTATTTCTTTTTATCTTTGAAATATTAAAAAAAAACAACTTATATTAAAAAACACAGTTAATGGTACTATCTAAAGAAACTTAAATATTTTATTCATTCTATAAATTTTACAGCCTTATTTTACAAATTACAAATAGAGTTTATCTCCAATATTTGATCAGTCATATGCTTACCATCAGCTTCGTTGCTTTAAAAAATTAATTTTCACAAGTAAAATATATACTATAGTGCTATGGTGCTTAATTGAATATTTCCATTATATTTATGTCAAATCAGATTTGCTATTCAATAACTGAACTTGACGAATCGTAATTAGTATCGTAACTGTTGTTTACTGCACGCACTTTATCATAGTAAAAAGAAGCATCATTTCTATTATTGTCTTGCTATCTTTAGTCTTTAAAGTAGTTTTAAACGCCACCGTGTAATTGTAAATATAGAGTTTAATTAGATAATTTGCAAAATCGATCGTATTATGTTCTTGTTATGTATTTTCTTTATTGGATAAAGCAGACGTCGGTATCAATCATTTTATTGATGTTTGCTTAGTAATGCGAGTTAGTGTAACGTTACACACGTGTTAACATGTAAACGCTCGCAACCCAAAATGTTGTAGCAGAGTACGTCGCAAAGAGATTAAGACCAAGAATAACTCGACTCATTTTTTTCTATTGTAATAACGGCATTTATTTCCGAATACTTTTCCGAATAAAAGTGATCTTGATACTTTTCCTTAACCTCTGTCCTATCGAACGTGATCGTCTATCTGTGCACACGTTCCTTTTATAGTTTTTAACTTTTTTACTACCGTGGCGTCACTTCCCACTCAACTCAGCATTTGTATGCAGCCACAGTACGCGCGTTCCCGATCTGTTCCATTTGTGCTGTGTTTTTTTTATTTACAAATATGTACCCGTCATTTTTTTTTTTACTATTCGTAAACAGAAGTATGATGGCTAATATTCCTAAGACCGAACATAATTGAATAGTGTGCAGCTTCAAATAATCACGAACATTTTTTATTTCTTCAAGATTTTGCAATTTTTTTAATTTTAAATAAACAATTTTCCATTTGGATAGCATCTTAAGAACACATAACTCCAGTTGTGAAATCTTTATTGACACCAAATCAATGTTTTCGAATTTACTTCAAAGTGTTTAAAGAGTCACTATCATATACAAGTGCATCGAATTGTTATCTCTTTATGTTTGAATATGTACACCAGCATTTAAATATAAATTATTAATTTAAATATAGATATTATTGCTGATGTCATGTATGTTTGATGCTATGATTCAATTCTGGTTAAATTTTATTTCCAGGCCTACAAATTAAAGCTTTTTGGAAAGCGACATGTGTGGATGTTAAGCGGGAGTTTTACTAAAGAATGGTGGAAAGCTAAGAACGACACTAGTTGCACAGATGAACAACTGACCGAAGCTTTGCAAGGATACTTTACCGTAGCTAGCATCAACGCCATAACTGGTTCAATGAGAATGAAATCGATCGGCGGTTTGGTAAGTAATTAAAAACATTGAAATTATCATGTTTTGCATTAAAATTTCTGTACACACACATCTAATATATAAAAAGCTATATGTCGGTCTGTCTCCATATTTCGGCAAAGATAGATATCGTCTCTGAAACTAAAAGTCGCAAAGCGACGCTAGGGACATTAAATAATTTGTTTTGTTTTTTACGGACCGTACCTTTATGGGTCTTTAGCCGACTAGATAGTTTTAAAAGAGTCAAAACTGGATCCAAACTGAAAAAAATCGCTATGCATTTTGTACATCGATCTTAGTTTATATATAATTTTTATTTGAATCAGTTTACGTGTCACGTTGGTACAGTGGTAACATGACCGGCTTTGAATGCTTTTGTTTCGGTTTCAATTCTAGCTGATGGAACCCAAACATTTTTTTAAAACTTTTGAAATCACAACTCTACAATATTATATACGAAATCTGGACAAATTAAAATATCATATAAATTTTACGACCGAGTTAAGCCGGGCACCGTTTCCCGCTAATCTATATATATAAAAGGCAAAAGTGGCGCACGCGTTTTATTATGTCCAGCAAAGGGTTTTTTTTTCGCCGGGGTTCTCGGGGGAGGGTGTACTTTTTTTTTTAGAACTTTTATATACTAGATCATAATGTCTACGATTTGCAAACGGACATTTATTTTGATCAACTTTTATAAAATTACCTCTATTCCGTCCTTTCGCGTGTTTGTTGGTCTTTTTCGTATAAATAAAGTGAAACTAATAGTAGCCATCGCAATCCACTGACTATCTCGGTCGTGACCTTCAGAAAAGCAATTAGCTTTGATCAATGTGGGAAACCCCCTTCATATCAGATCATTGCTATACATTTAGAGAGCCTCTTTTTTTTGGGGGGGGATGGTTTTCCTCAACATCGTGGGGAAGCAAAATACGGCATAAACTATCCTTCAACTAACCTTTATTTCTACACCTGCGTGAACTCATTCACTTACCAAGTCAACTTTTTAATCGTTAAATTTGAACGCATTTCACTTCCTCTCGCATCTTAGCGTAGCGTAGAAAAATGTCACGTTTTTGTTCACTTTCTTTTCCGCCTTCGCTTCACGGGTTCGAACCTGCCTGACTACTAACACTTTTTTTTTCTTTTAAACCTCCAAACACCCCGACAAGGCCGGGTACACCCGCTAGTCTAATATATAAATGGCTACAAGTCTGTCAGTCTGTCTGTCTGTCTGTCTGTCTGTATCCATATTTTCAAACTCTCTCTATTCCGAAACTCGGCAGAGCGGCCCTACTGGCTTCAAATGATTGGATTTTTTACGGGCTGTTCTTTTATGGTATTTAGCCAGTTAAATAGTTTTTAAGGGATCCAAAATCGGTAAAAATTGAAAAAATCGTAGTAGATTTTGTACATTAATCATAGTTTCTTTTTAATTTTTAAATATTAAGCGTCTCACGTTGGTACAGTGGTAATGTCACCAACTTTGAATGTCAAAGTTTTGATTTCGGTTTCGATTCCAGCTGATGGAACCCAAATACTTTTTTTTACTTTTGAAATTACGACTTTATAATAATATATATGAAATCTTGATAAATTAAAATATCATATTTAAGCGTATGTTTCGACCGGGCGGAGCCGGACATCATTCCGCAAGTATATATATATATATATATATATATATATATATAAAGAAATAAAAATTACAATAAGTTTACCAAGGTAATCAAAATGGTAAACTTAAAATATATTACAAATATTAAAGAGTTAATATTTGCAAGTAAAGTAATCTCAACCAGATGTAAAAGCTCAATAAAACCGAAAAGGAAATAGAGCTTATAATATGAACAAATGATTAATAAAACATGTTAAAAGACATCTTGAAAAAGAGTTAAAAACATATTTAATTTTAAAAAGGAAACTCAAGATAAGTGGATAGTCCTTAATCCACGCTATTTCGAAGAAATCGTCTCCTTCTCATCAGAGGGCAGGAATTAGCAAAATGCGGGATTGGATTTTGCATGTAAAAGTATTTAGTGAAACTACAAGTAAGTCACAAATCTTACTTGGTTAAAAAAAAAGGTGAGGTAAGGGGAGTAGGAGGTAAAAGAAACATGATAAAAAGATTTCACATGAATGGATAGTCCGGTGAAGGGTAAAAAATCCAAGAATGGTAAAATCCAAACACGGTAGAATTAAAAATTTCCAATCCAACAGGTAAGTAAATTGTCCAAAATGATCCAAAAGGCAGAATATGAAAATACACAACATGATGCTCTCATTTTGATCTTCATTTTGTGAAAATATGATATAAATGTTCGATTATAAGTTATTTTATTTTTACTTAAATTTTCTTTGCATATGAGCAGTTACAGAATTTTGATACACATGAATATATTAAATTTTTTGGTTGAAAAATTATATATATATATATATATACTAGCTGTACCCGGCCACGCGTTGCTGTGGCTCAGTTTGTTAAAATGGAACACATGTGAAAGTAGAGAAAAGTTTGATTCTTTTTTTCAAGAGAATGTACAAATTATTTATTTTTTTAACAGATGTTAAGAAAATAAACAAAAAAAATACTTCCGTCATTAATTATGCAAAAAAATAAATAAAATGTTGATTTAGTGTTTCAATATGCTTATAAATTACGATAAAACTTGCTGAGTATGCACTGTTTTACGGTTGTTGTAAAAATGGAACGGAAACTTAAATTTCTCTTCATTTTGATCTTTCTTAATTTTTTAATTGTGCTCCCCCAAACGAATATAATAAAAACAGTAACATTCAACAATTGTACTTTATGTATATAAAACACAAAATATTTATTAAAAATAAAAAATTTAAAAAAAAAACGCTGTAGCATAAACGACGGCTTCACCAAGCAAACTACGTTGGGGGTAGGGGACTTTTTTTTTCCAGGACATAGAATTTTCTAATTTTCAAAAATACATTATAGCGCTTTTTGGGCGGAAAATTTAAAATTAGCTGAAAAAGAAATAAAATAAGAAAAGGAAAGCATACCAAGTTGGAGTGGGGGGGGTAATTTATCTGTTTTTTTTTGTTTTTTTTTTGCCTGGAACATCGAATTTTCAAATTACGCACCGACATTTACCAATTAGAACACCATTTAACATTTTCCGAAGATTTTACTTTGTACATTCGGGGCGCGAGCGGGGGGGGGAGATGTGATGTTGGGGCGCACGCGCGCCCCAACATCACCCCCCCCCCAAACAAATTAGAGTGGTCGGTGTTCTGTAGTAGCGTATCTGGATATTTACCAAAAAAAATATTTAGGTTTGGCTATAAATTCCTAAACTCATTTCAGCCTAAATAATTCAGGTGACTGAAATAGGAATCTAATTGAATCTTTAATTTCCTGAATAGTATGCTAGAATTCATTTTTCTTCGAGTTATATCGAATACATTAATACGGACTTTAGCGGCTTTTTTTCGTAATGTTACTGTAAAAATTATTTTTTATTGTTACAAATTACGATGCTTTAAAAAAAGCAAAAATAAATTCTTGCGTCTTTTATTTACTACTGAAAACCATAACTTTAGTAAAGGTATTTTTTGTTTAAACAAAATAAAACATTTTCACTAAGAGTTAAGTAAAAATAATTAGTTCATTATATTCTGCGATCATTATTTGAAAAATACTGCAATTTTCATTAAAATTCGTTAATTTCCTGATTTTTTGTGAATTTTTAGATAAAGGGAGGAGTCAAAATGTGTATACACTTTGAGTGTCGGCATTCATTTTGCGACCACGTGTGGTTAATTTAAATTAAATTTCAATCACATGGTTACATTATCAATAATCATGTAATTAAACCCATTGAAAATTTACCGATATTGTAAACACATTCTGTTTACATTAAGTCTGTGCTGTTTTTTTAGAGATGCAATGTTGTCAACTGAGATTTTAAAAAAACCCGCTCAGATCAGGAGAAAGAAATGTCCAGAAAATCGCTAGATTTTTAACTTATCGTCTGAAATTTTCAAAAATCGCTAATTCCCCCCCCCCCAAAAAAAACTCCATAATGTTCCGTGTTTTCTCACTATGGGTTTGTATTACTGTACACATAGATTCGAAAAAGTTGTCAAAAAACAAATATATAACAAATAAATGTTATCAAAGGCAAGATAAGTTACTTTTCTACCTAACTGGATATATTTTTCGTGTTTTTATTCAATTTAACATGTTTATTCAGCTCGAAAACCATACAGTGTTTACCGATGTATTGGAACATTCAAGATGGAGTCTGATTCTCTCTTTAACACGGTAAGTTTGGGAAAAGATGTTATAAATAAAAAACCGGATAAAATACTGTTAAAACTCGCTCAATACATGTTACTGTGACATAGGTTGACATATATTCGGCGGGTTTTTAATAGTATTTTGTATAATTTTTTTATTTATAACACCTTTTTCCAAACTTACGGTGTTAAAGAGGGTGTGAGACGCCATCTTGAATTTTCAAATACATCGGTAAACACTGTATGTTTTTCGAGCTGAATAAATATGTTACATTGAATAAAAACACGAAAAATATATCCAGTTTGCAGAAAAGTAACTTATCTTTCCTTTGATAACATTTATTTGTTATATATTTGTTTTTTGACAACTTTTTCGAATCTATGTGTACAGTAATACAAACCACGTCGGAGGTTGGAATGCCCCCCCACCTAAAATGTACTTGGAAAAATAAATTTTATAGTGAGATTTAAGAATGGTCAGTCGAAAAAAAGGTGAAAAACAAAACAAATAATCAATAAATAATTGTTACCAAAGGCAATAAATGATACTTTTTTTACTTACATGAATGAGTTTATTTTATGTTTTAAAGTATTTTCAATCGCTTTTCGGGTTTTCTTTATTTTTTAATAATCTAATGCGGGTGTGTGGGTGCCAAATATCTCCAGATTTTCTAGAATTCCCCGCTAGATAGTAAACGAAATCTCCAGATCTAGCAGGAAAACCGCTAAATTGTAACACTGGTCACGTGACAGAAAGCGGTAATAAATAATTGTCCCTAAATAAAAAAATGGCCTCTCGGTACAAAGAAAAACACCTATTAATCATAGAAAAATTAAGTATAATGTTATAATTAAAAAGAAATATATAAAAACACACATGGATATAGTAAACATATTATACCAAAACGTGGAAGCCATCCGTCCAGTGGTTTTTTAGGCAATTAATTCCGAACGAACCACCAGTTACATTTATATATATATATATATATATATATATATATACTAGCATTTCAGCCTGGCGTTGCCCGGGTGTTTGGAGGTGTATGTTGAGAAAATAAAAAAAGCGGTGATTTTTTTTTAAACTTTTACACCTATTATGACACCTTAAAATTTAATGTTTGGGGCTCAAATTAAGTTATTAAGTTAGATCCATGTTCAAGGAACCTATATATAAAACTTAATTTGTTTATACCCAAAATTGTCGGAGGAGTTTGGTAGAGTTCTCAAAGGTTAAATCATTGAATTTTTACCCTTTAATAACATAATTTCTAGCCGATAATGGATTACAAAGATTTTCCCAAATCTCAGTATTATATATACCAAATTTCGAGTCTGTAGACTGAAGATTAACAGAGTTATTGCGTAGGGAAATGTACACAGACACACACAGACAGACAGAAATCTTCACTTTTATAGATATACTAGCATTTCAGCCCAGCGCTGCCCGGCTGTTTGGAGGTGTATGCTGAGCAAAAAAAAGGGGGATCATTTTTTTTTTTACCCCTGTTATGACCCCTTAAAATTTAATGTTTTGGGCTCAAATCATATTATTAAGTTAGAACCATGTCCAAGGAACCTGTACCTAAAATTTCAGAGTTTAGACCCACAATTGTCGGAGAAGTTTGGTAGAGTTCTCAAAGGTCAAATCGTTGAATTTTGACCCCCTTAACAGCAAAATTTCTGGCCGAAAACCGATCACATCGATTTCCCCAAATGTCAATACCCTGTATATCAAATTTCGAGTCTGTAGACTAAAAATTGACAGAGTTATGCGTAGGGAAATGTACACAGACAGACAGACACGTTCACTTATATATATATATATATATATATATATATATATATATATATATATATATATATATATATATATATATATATATATGCCTGTGTGTGTATCTATTATCGCCATCACAGGAATTTTATTCGAATGTTTGAAGAAAACGTTGAAACTCTCGACATCGTCACTTTTCTTATTTTCCTCACTGTCAATAATTTTCATGATATTGTTTGAATTTGATTGCGCCTGGCTTCACTTCTAAAATGTTGATATCTGCATTATGTACGAAGGCAGCAGAAATAACTTTCCGACTTTCAAGGGCAGGTAATTAATCTTTTCAAACAAAATATCAAACTGTTTTTCTTACTTATTTTTTTATGATAAAAATGCATCTGATAATGTTGTTGTAAATTTGAAACGAGTCGGTGCTGAAACAGCCGCTACTTGCCAAAAAGAAATGTGTTACAAAATACGAATTTCCCGCTTTGGTAAGATTACATTAACGTTTGAAGTATTTTCCACTTTTCTAGCTATCACCGTGTAGGAATGAGCGTGAGTGCAGGGCTATGTGGACAGGCAAAATGTTACATTACAGAGAGTAAAGAAATAAGGGTAATTTGAGAGAGTGTGTGCATGTGTGTAAAAGGAAAAGAGAGTGTGGGGGGAGGAGGTTCTATGATTTGGGATAAAGATAAATTGGTAGAGTTTAATAAGGTGAAAGGGAGAAATCGAGTGTCTACTACTGTCTTATGTAGAATATTAACGTTACAATTATTAACACACATATACGTATATTGGACATATTTAAAAGCGTTTACATACACGCATGGATATGCGCAGCATACTCAGTTTGCTATTGATCTAACACTTAAGTTTAAATAAAATAATAGGAAACAAACACAATGAGGGAATCGATCTTTCTCGATCAATCGTGTCACATCGGAGGATCGATCTTGTACTATCTTCATCGAAATCCCAATCGGTGCTTCTTTGTTAGTCGACACGCACACTAAACCATTTTTTGTCTTTTTAAGCGGTATTTTAACGTGGAAAGACTTGACTGCTTTTCTTCATCCTTTGCATTATTGTCTAGTGTGAAGAATTGTGTAAAGAAATGAAGTTGTCTATTTTGTTTCACTTCGTGTTTGGCCTCAGGATATTCAGACAAACTAACGTCAGTGTGAACACAATTGTCTACTGTTGTCAGAAATTACCGAATTATTTGATGGTGTCACGTCGGGTAAAGTATATATCTTTAGGCCCCGAAAGAGACGAAGATTATTTCCTGTAAGAGTTCATCCACGAGAAATCTACAGTGAATTAATTATTTTGCAATCCCAATTACGCTTTTTCTAACGAAATGAAGTTGTTTAATCCATGTAGTAAGTAAAAGACATAAGCAACTAAAAACAATAACAGTTTAAGCAAGGAAGAACTGGTGCTGTACCAGAGTTTCATTATCTTTGACTAATTGAACTCCACAGGCTTTCAGATTTAGTCTGCACTATTATTTAATCCTGAGCCTGAGATGTATAAACTAATATTTTTCTTAAGGCTATTATTGAGAGTAGTGCAGTAGTCCAGACAGAAATCGAATTCAGACCCCGTAACAGTCCGCATTTTGCCAATATGTAATATATATATAATGTATATGTATATAATGTATATGTATATAATGTATATGTATATAATGTATATGTATATAATGCATATGTATATAATGTATATGCATATAATGTGCATATATATAATGTATATATATATAATGTATATGTATATAATGTATATATAATGTATATATATAATGTATATATATATAATGAATGTATATATAATGTATATATATAATGTATATATATATAATGAATGTATATATAATGTATCTATATATAATGAATGTATATATAATGTATGTATATATAATGTATATATATAATGTATGTATATATAATGCATATATATATAATGTATATATAATGCATATATATAATGTATATATATAATGCATATATAATGTATATATATATATAATGTATATATATAATGTGTGTATATATAATTATATATAATGTCTATATATAATGTGAATGTATATAATATGTATATATATAATGTGTATATATAATGTGTGTATATATAATGTGTATATATATAATATGTATATAAGGTATATATATATATAATGTATATATAAGGTATATATATAATTAATGTATATATGATGTATATATAATGTACGTATATAATGTATATATGATGTATATATAATGTGTATATATAATGTATATATATAATGTATATATATGTATATATATAATGTATATATATATAATGTATGTATATAATGTATGTATATATATATATATAGATATATATAATGTATGTATATATATAGATATATATAATGTATGTATATAATGTATGTATATATAGATGTATATAATGTATGTATAATGTATATATATATTGTATATATAATGTATATATATATATATATTTCGTATATATATAATGTATATATATATTGTATATATATAATGTATATATATATATATATTTCGTATATATATAATGTATATATAATGTGTATATATAATGTATATATATAATGTGTATATATATAATTTATATATATAATGTGTATATAATGATATAATGTGTATATATATATTACATATATATTGTATATGTAATGTATATATATATAATGTGTATATATATAATTCATATATATAATGTGTATATAAGGATATAATGTATATATATATATATTGCATACATATTGTATATATATTGTATATATATAATGTATATATAATGTATATATGTGTATATATATGTATATATATGTTTATATATATATGTGTATATATAATGTATATGTGTATATATAATGTATATGTGTATATATAATGTATATATGTATATATATATAATGTGTGTATGTATATATATATATAATGTGTGTATGTATATATATATATATATATATATATATATATATATATATATATATATATATATATAGCGACGCTAATTAGTTTCACTAGAGCGACCTGAATATTATTACGCTCTGTTAGATCGATCTTCAGATTGACACACGCGTCGAACGTTAATTGTCGTATCTGACGACCAGATCACGGACTTTAAAGGACCTTGTCTTCTGTTTCTAAATGGTTTAGATTTGGATAATTCCCACATACATATTACTTTTGCACGGTTTTCATTAAAACTCCTCACAGCAATGCATGCTCCTGTATCTTCTTCTGCTCCTTATTTAGAAGTAAATATTTCAATAGTCGTGTCGATGAATCTAAGTTTTATGAAATGGTTCTAAACCAAAGTATTATTGTCTCTCGATAGAAATAAAAAAAATCTCTAAACATGAATATGATGTGATTTAATATAAATATGAGGAACGAAAAGTAATTTTTGCAGAGTTTATGGTCACATAAATATAGCAACTGTCTAGAAATATTTACAAATATATATTAATATGTTCTTTTTTGTTTTTTAGCGATAAATTTATTTCTGATATTAATCACCTTCTTTGTGACTAAGATAGTTGCCTTTCAATATATACGCATGAGACGTACAATAGTGATGGCGAAACATGTTTGTGGACAACTATTTTGTCTATACATATACGAATACGTATATATATGTGGCTCGTGTAAGTACGTTGTTATTATTATTATAAATAGTAGTATCATTAATAAGATGCGAACAGGCAATTACAGCGGTCAACCATTCTTACATTGAATGCGTTTCATTAATATAAGAATGAAAAATATAACAGGTTTTATTTTTGACAAGAAAAGGTTATATCCTTAGCAGAAATGATTAATTATATCGTTGTCAATAATGAAGTGCACAAATTATATTTTTTTTATTCAGACGAATATATGAAAATTTAAGTTTTTAATAAACTAATTTGATATGCCATTACCGTTCCATTACAAACGGACAATGCACTTCATGCGTCAGATTTTAAATTTGATTTGAAGGTGAACGAAATTGGAATCTTTTCAAACCATTATTTAAATCACAATAGCTGATAAGAAAGGCGCCTGCAATGAAGTTCATTAATACAGATTAGAAACTCTTTCGCTTGAAAAAAACAAATAGCTTAAAATGCATAAAATTTTCGATATATATATATATATATATATATATATATATATATATATATATATATATATATATATATATATATAAAGCTCATTTGGGAGAAAATCAGCAAAGTGCTCAATCTATATATATCTATAAAAGTGAAATGGTCTGTCTGTGTGTGTACATTTCCCTACCAAACTACTCTTTCAATTGTCAATCTACAGACTCGATATTTTAATGCTTTCTGACTTTCTGTAACACGCATGCAAACACATATATATACCTATCTATCTAAATATTTCTTACTATATATCAAATTCATATACATTCTAGTTTCGAGATAATCACATTAATATAGTCATTGATATCCGTTTCATGAATTCAATATCAACAATTGTGTTGTGTACCATCGTTTCCAAGACGAATTTGGTGTTTATTGATATGAATCTTCTTCATCGCCTGAAGTATAGATAAGAAAGTATGAAGTTTAACAAATCATCATACATAACTCAAATCCCGGCAAATGGATGAAAAGTGTGAGTGTAGGAACATGACAATTTCAATCTCCTTCAAAAAATTATACATAACAAGGAAACCAGACATAAAAGCGACACAACAGTAGAAAAAGGGACACAAAATTACAAAAGTAAATAATGTAGACAGCATTAAAAATCATTGTACAATGTAACACATTTTTTACAAAAGTATACAAAGATTTATCAAATTAAAACTTGTACCTGAAAAGGTACATGAAATTTAAAATTAATTCGAGTGTAAATATATTCTTTAAAATAAATTACTCCGTAATAATTATCTATAAATATACCATAACAAAAAATGAAACTGTTGCATACAATGCTTTATAATCTTTTCTATGTGTAGTAGAAAATACAATTATAGTGACAAAAAAATTAAGATAATATAAACAAAAAATTAAAATATAAAACACTTTGATAATTTAAATATTATAATACAATCTAAACTAAGCCTTTAGTTCAATATACATGCATGCATACACACACACACACACACGCATATATATATATATATATATATATATATATATATATATATATATATATATATATATATATATATGAAATGTGAGATTAGAAGAACGATAACGTGCGGAGTTGTATCTTTAAATAAACAGATATTTATTTAAGGTTTCAAATTTTCGGCTAATAAATAAAGCCTTCATCAGAATTATAAAAAAAAACAAACAATACAATATATTAGTTTTTTTTTTCTTCTTCTTAGCCTAATTTTTAAGGATATTCTTTATTCTTTAAATACATTTAACATTATCTTGTTTCTTAAGTCTTGCTTCCTATTAGTTCTTTTTATACATATAAAAATATGTAAAATATGTGAAAGACGTAAGAATTCAGCTTTTTCTTTTATTTCCTTTTATATATTTGTTCTTTTGTAATATACATTATCATTACTTGCGTATATACTTATTTATTTTTATTTTCGTTTACCTTTTTGCAATTTTACCTTTGAGAAATAAATAAAACGTATTTGCTTAAGAATTTACAAGTATATATCATTTTATTCTTATTTAGCGTCGTCTCCCCTCTTTTTAGTTATACTTGTAGAATTAATAGTGTACAAAACTACAATAAAGAAAATTTACAAATATTATTTTCTTTTAATATGAGTTTGGTATTTTCATAAATAATTGATAACAGGTTATTTATATGTGAACTTCATTTACCATGTAGTTTCTATATATCATCATTTCCTCTGTAAACTAATGGTATCTTATTAACTTTCAGCTTTATGTTAAACAATTTTCCGGTTGTGCTTTTAACATAGTAGAAATGTGTTCTCAGTGCAATGAGTGAATGTAGTTGATAGTGTAGTGAGTGAATGCTGTTGCTAGTGTAGTGAGTGAATGCTGTTGGTAGTGTAGTGAGTGAATGTAGTTGTTAGTTTAGTGAGTGAATGTTGTTGTTAGTATGGTGAGTGAATGTGATTGTTAATGTAGTGAGTGAATGTTGTTGTTAGTGTAGTGGGTGAATGTAGTTGTTAGTGTAGTGAGTGAATGTTGTCAGTGTAGTGAGATTTTCATGTGTTGCCTTAATTATTGATATTAAATAATGGCGTAAAATAATTTTACTAAAAATTAAACTGCACGATCTTTGAAATCTTGCACTGTTTTTCCAGAGAATTGGATTTGTAAATTTGGTATCTATATAATCCCTGGACGTATAACTATATTCATGGATATCTACATTTCAGCAGTGCCCTTTATTGTGTTACTAACGTTTATTCAATCTGTCTCTTTTTACAATTATATACTTCTTATACAACAGTAGAATCCAGACTCTATATTTGAATAAGCAATATTGCCTGAAGGGGCATCTGGTTACTTTTGGCTGACTGAAACATTCCCATTAATATGTAGCGATATATAAATGTTTATGTAACACAAATAAAAAGTATATATACATGATAGAATATATATGGTCCACAAAGTATGGAAATAAAACATTTAAAAATATAAAAAACGTTTACAAGTGTTTTTGATATAGATGTACATAATAATACTTTGATAAGTATGTTTTAACTTAAATAGGGATGGTATAATAAAATTGTAGGGTCTGCGTTCACGCCTGTCCTCAATAGAATGGAAATAGGTACAAACTTTGATAAAGGCATTTCATATCTATCTGCGTAAGTATACTTTGATAATTGTGTTTCTGTTTGAAGAAATATGGTATAATTAAATATAGCAGACTGTAACTATAGAAGAAAAAATAAATGTCCCCTACAAGGCTCATGTAAAATAAAAAATGTAATCTATAGCTGCACAGTATCAAAAAACCCAAATCTACATGAATCTATTAACAGCCATAACTCAACCACTAGATTAAATAATGACACCAACTTTAACCAATCTACCAATCAATTACAAACCAACCCACCATATAATAATTCAACGCCAGACCTAACGGAAAATAATCACAATAAACAAGGGGCAATATATTTTGGTTCCACATCTGGCCTAATAAAACATAGGATTTCAACGCACAAATATTCTTTCAAAAATAACTCTCTGTCAAACCAAACTACTCTATCCAAGTATATTTGACAACTCAAGAATAACAATATTTCTTCCATGTTGAAATGGCAAGTAATTGAATCTTGCAAACCATATAAACCAGGAGATAAATTCTGTGCACTATGTACAAAAGAGACCCTAAAAATTTTGAAATATGAAGATATAAAAAATACAACCACCCTATTAAAATCAAGAGAGGAACTAATTTTCACATGCAGTCATAAACGTTGGTTTAAATTTAATAAATATAAACCACCTTAAATCATTAAAAATTACTTATTAGTAAAAATAGATTATAATATATTTATTTATTATTCTGTAATAAATACAGTTAGACTAATTATCTCCCTTGCATTCTTTAATTAAAGAAATATGACTAATTATCCCCCTTGCATTATTTAATTATACAAATAACATTATTCTCCCATTTCTTTCGAATTTTAAATCTTGGCGTTCTTTAATCAAAAGTATGCTAACGGATATAAATTATTCCACAAGCGTTCCTTTTGAAAATTTATCATTTCATAAGCTGAAAAGCTATAACAAGCATCTATATGAGTACTTTGACCATAGTTCCTGATTTCAAAAGGCGAAAAATTAAAAGGTAAATATTTGTATGTATATTTTATGTGTATATATGTATATGTATGTATATTTATATATGTGTGTATTTATATATATATATGTGTGTATTTATATATGTGTGTATATGTATATATTTATATATGTGTATGTGTGTATACATATATGTATATATATGGGTATGTGTCTATGAATTTTATCGAAAAAATACTATTATAATATTGTATTTAAACCAAATTTAGATTTATAATTTTACTCTATTTTATTTCTATCTTTAACCTATGTTAATTTTCTTATCAAGTTAAATCCATACCTTTATTTTAATTTTTTCCAGATACATATGCATTAATTATAATGCTAGGTTTATTTATGGTGTCTTTTACATTTAATAAAAACCCTTTCCAATATTTGCTGATGAGGAAACTTTGTTTGGTTAAAACACTATATGCAAAAATTATTGTCCGTAACTTGATGTCGACCACAATAAAAACACTGTTTTCCGAAACGATCGTACAAATTATTGATTTGGTTGTTGTTCCTTCTTATGAAACGGATTTTTAATTTAATTATAATTTGATTTTTAAATTATCAATCACATTACTGAATATATATATATATATATATATATATATATATATATATATATATATATATATATATAAACAAATGATGGCAAGAATTTGAAACTACAAAACAACATCAAAAGGTTTTAACATCATGATTTAATACTAAATTACATCTTTTGTGTTTCGGAAATGAATACATCTTTCATCTGTCACCAGTTAGATATGACACGGCGAAAAAAGCATAAGAATTGTCAGAATTTCAGAGTTTATCCGAGGTGGAATATAATCAACGTTAAATCGCCGAAAATTTTGGGATATAACTTTCCTACCTTTTTTTTTACATGGAGTTCACCTCTTATCAAGGCCCAATGGCCACTCAGGGATAAGGGTTATTGTGTGTAAAGTAATCAAAGGGATAGTGTAGCAATAGTATTGGAGAATTAGTAAGGTGTCATTACTTAGGGGTGGGGCGGTTCATCAGGAACTTGTTCGTGTTGGACTTGAAGACATCCAGGTTGAAGTCGGGAGGGAAACAGGCAAGCGGAACAGGGTTCCACAGGCGTGCAGTTCTAAGAAAGAAGCTTTGTTCATGGTATCTACGTTTTGATTTAGGCACAGATAGGGAGTGGGGAAAATTATTGACGGTGGTTTCAGCTAGTCGGGTGTTTTTTGAGAAAGATTGGCGAGGGGGGACCAGAGAATGGAGCTCAGACGAGCACCTGCCATGGAAATAACGATAGAACAATGACAGGCTCGCTACGTCTCTTCTGTAGGAAAGAGGTTGCAGAGTAGAGAAAAGGGCATCCCCACCAAGCCACGGAGTATATTTTGTACTCCTTCAAGGCAGGATAGGCTGTTTTTTTTTTTGCAGACCCCGCCCAGATGTGGCAGCAGTACTCCATCTTTGGACGTACTTGGCTCTTATATAGATAGAGAATTGCACCAGTAGTGAGATATCTTCTGGAACGGTTGAAGAATCCCACCATTTTCCCAGCGACTTTGGCCACAGACTTGATGTATATGTTCCATTTAAGATCAAGTGTAAAGGTCAAACCCAGGAGCTTATCAAATCCTGGGGCCTCCCTTAGACGAGAGACATCCATTTCAATTGATGCCAAATGGGGATCAGAGCGTTTATGGTGTAGAGATGGGAGCTTGGTCTTAGATGCATTAAAGGTAACCAGTCACCTCTTTCCCCACTGTACCACGCGCTCAAGATCAGAGGAGAGAGAATCAGAGAGAACATCATCATTTACGGCCTTTGATGCGTTGCCATTGATGATCGTGTCATCAGCATAGATGTCAACGAAAGATTTTAGTATGTGTTTTGGGAAATCATTGATGCAGATCAGGAAGAGATTTGGGCCCAGGATTGACCCCTGAGAGACTCCAGCATTAATACTATGGGCCTCTGGTTTCTGCCCATCAACCACTACTCTTATGAGCCTATCAGATAGAAATGATTTAATGATAGAGAAAACATTTCCAGTTATACAGAAAGTGTAAGGTTATTCATCATAATTGTTGGGGAGTATTTTTTGTGATTTAGATAAAGAGGGTCTAGGTAAGGATTTAAAACATAGTTCTAATTTTGCACAGCGTAAGTGTAGTCTAAAAATTAACATTTTGACAATTCTTTATTTTATATCAATATTAGCCAACTTTCCTTCGTTCTCTCTGTTTCTTTCTTTCTTTCTCTCTCTCCTTCTCTCTTTCTGTAAAAACAAAAACTAACCAAAAACTAAAATGAAGAAACAATATTTCTCACGTTTTTATGAGAACACTTCACCCCTTTCTTTTATTATGTTATATATAGAATGAAAAAAACTAAGAGTGAAGTTTTTCTTGTAATTTTGTTACTTTAGTGTCTTTGGTGTTTTAATTTTCAGCCGTTTTTATACAGTTATGTTTAAGGTATTTTTATAAGGCAGTTATACAAATTCCAATTTGAAAACTTATTTTTTGAGGAGAGTAAGCGTTTATAAATTTATGTTTCATTGTATGACATAAAATTAACGTTGTCTTAAAACAGCTGTGAGCCACAATAATACTTTACTAGCAGGACATGTGGAAATTGCACAGTGGACTCTTGCATATGGAATATATTGAGTTTTGGCATTCTGTGAATGTTCGCTCTGATATTATTGTAGCTCTTTTGTTAAAACTGTAAAACTATTTATATAAGCTAGCAAGGACGCCCGGCGTAGCTAAGTCGTAAAATGTGCTTAAATATGATATTTTAATGTATGTTGATTTCGTATATATTATTATAGAGTCAATCTCTATCGATTCTTATATATTATAATGTTGTGATTTTAAAAATTATATATATATATATATATATATTATATATATATATATATTATTTTTAAAATCACAACATCAGGACACTAGATATCTACGCTCCCCGCTAAAATAGCACACAAAGGAACGGGTCAGCCGGAGGTCAATTGGGCCTTTGTCCTGTAAGTGCCTGCCCATTGGCTGATTAGGAAGGGTGCGGTAGAAACTAGAAAGCTGATTGGTTAACTAAAAAACTCAATAGAAGGTGCGTATATAAAAACGCGAGACAACCACAAAATTCTCGCATAAGCCTGATGAATCCTAGCGTGGATGAAACGCGGAATATTCTGTGTAGCTTAATCGCCATATATATTTTATAACTTACTACCTACCTCTACCTACGTATTGAGCACTGTTGAAGTAAATACTTAAAGTTCACGCATAAATTTATACTTTCGTATATTAATTCATGTGATTATATGAAGTAGTTATATATATATATATATATATATATATATATATATACCAAAAGAGAATGAAAAAATTCTATTATACTAATACTAAAACTCTATATTTGATTGTTTCGATGTTTGTTTGTCTGTCATTAAATTTGTGGACATATTTTATATTAATCTAATATATAAATCTACCCTGTCTGTTAATCTGAATATATGTATGTGTGTTTGTATGTCTGCTAAAAGCTTTTGTCATCCGGATTCGACCGGATCGAATCTGGTACCATCTGCAAGAACAATGCCTCGGGTGCATAATATGAAAATTAGAAAAAAAAACAGATTATTTCTGTCGCAGTCGTCTAGACAATTTTTGGAAGAGTTTAAAAAGCTTATTTTCTAACGTTATTACGTTATAAGCAAATGTTTGCCTTCTTCCCCTCTTTAGCGTTTCATGTTCGAACCCGGCCGCTGCAGCTGATTTTTTCGGGTACTTCCTGCTATTTTGATTGAAAGAAAACTTTTGATTAATCTATTTTTAAGGGGAGTCTTGTTCTAGTGCACGGGCAACAAAACATTCTAAATATTCGGAGAATAGATTCTTCTCTTCGTATCACGACTGCCGAAATATCTGATAGGGAGGTTGTCACGTACTTCTTTTATTGGGCGATTACATTTTCGTGTTTTTATCCGCTCTTTTATTTTTGAAATTGTTGTGGGAGTATCTATGAATGTGTTCAATATCTTTAGTATAGCAGTTGTGTTCAAACCGAACCATGTCGACCAGGGAAACGCCGGGTATCCATACTAGTATTTAATAAACCAATTCGGTTGTAGGAACTTGGTTTTATTAGGGCTCTAGGCAGGCCTTTTTATCTTAACTAGTGTCTTTAAAGTGCTCTGAAGACTTCCTTAGTTGTTTCTTTTCTGATCACATAAAAAGATAATTTATTTTCTAAGTATTGGGGTTAGAAATTTGGTTTCGGTGGATCTCTTTAATTATATTTAATACTGTCAGTAATTCTTTGGAGGCCTCCTGAGTTTTTTTTTTCACTGCTCACTTCTTAAGTATTTTTATTTTCTTCATTATATTTTACTTGAAAGCGATATAATTAACAAATTCCTAATGAACCGCCCCCTTAATTAAACACTTCATCAAATCTCCACACTAACGTAATGTACTTGCAATAACCCTTATCCCTGAGTGGCTTCCGGGCCTTGATAAGTGGTGATCATTGTGTAAAAAAAAATAAATAAAAACAGGTGAAAATATTATTACGTACTTACGTGGCACGTCGAACTTTATACAAATTTCGAATATTACCAAAAATGATCTAATAGAAAAATAGTTACAAGAAAATATAGGGTAGTTGTATATATTGGTGATCTTCTAAATTAACGCATTTCAGGTGAAAACATTATCTCGTACTTACGTGGCATGTCGAAATAAGTAGGAACTCCAAATAGTACGGAAAATTATCCAGTAGAAAAATAATTACAAGAAAAAAATATGGAATTTGTATGGACTGGTGCTCTTTTAAATCAGTTGATCTTAACGAATTATTTTAAGGCATGCTTTATCCAGGCCAATGTAAATAAAAAATATATACACCTTTGTGTGTCTTTGTTTTGTCTTTTTTACCTTTAGATCGACAGACACATATACATACACACACAACTACCCTTTTATATAATAGATGAATGTGTCGGATTGTTAGACCGAGAGCTTAGACATACTTCTATCTAAAATCGAAAATATATTCATATCAGTTTTCCCAAAGGTCATTTCTGCCCGATTGCCGATAACGATTATTGTACAAAAGCTTATTTAATTAAAAATAATAAATCATTGAGAAACAACTAAGATGATTCAGTTGGAAATCTACATTCTATACGTCATAGATTGACTAAAACAAAGTATACATTCCTATAAATCAAAATGAGATGATGCCAACAAGGAATAAACGTATACGAACAAATGAACAAATATGATTTGCATGCAAATACAAGCAAATCGATCTATTTCATTTTCTAGCAATAGATTCGAAGCTTTTAAAACGCAATATCAAAGTCGGAACAGGTTTTTTTTTTCAGTCTAATTAAATTTTCTTATACGGAGTGTCCCCAAATGAAATGATATTTAAATACATGAAGTTTAAAGATCTTTTCTTTCGGTAGCCCAGTAAAGGTCACTTCCATTTAATGTTGTCCTTCCGATGTCACATCGACTGTCGTTTCTAATTATTTATATGCGTAGATTGTCAAGCTTCTCATAGTATTTATCACTCAACTAAAAAGCTATCGAAATTATTATTAACCCATTATCCTCGAGTGTTTTGCCATGATAAGTGGTGACTCATTAGTACAAAAAACACAAACAAAAGGAAAACAAAATTGAATAGACTTCATGTTGAACAATACAAGATTTATAAATCAAGAAATAATGCTCTTCATCATGTTGGTAGTCAGATGAGTTGTTGCTGAAATACTTTGTCAGGAGAAGGAGTCTGAAGCTCAGCCAAGCATTATCTATAGAAATATCTACCACCTTCGTATAGGTAATCTTTTTAGTGTGTTTGTAGGACAATCATTCTGAGTATCGTTTATGTTATCATGTCGCCATATGTGTGCATTCCTTTTTTTACCAATATACAAAACTATAACTTCGGACATTGGTGAGTCTGGTCAAACTGGAACATATATATGCCTCCATGGCTGACATTCTACTTTTGGTTTTGTTCAGCATCAAGCACCCAGAAACATGTAAAACAATGTTACAAGTTTGAAACATCGATATTTGACATTTTTTTATTTTTCAAATGTCAATGAAGCTATCATATGCGACTATCTAAGTATAAGACAAATCAAAGAAGCATGAGAACTATGATAATTTAAAAGGAACATTATACCCAGTAGATATGAAGATTGATTTAATTAGCGTCGAATCCTTACAAGACTCGATAGTTCACTTTTCACAATTAATCTAATAATGTCCACTTCCTCAGAGAGAGAACTTAATCAATATCATTTTATCCTGATCTATTAAAATGATGATAGCGTTTTTGTTTTGTTTTGTTTTTTCCATGGGGGTACACCACTTATCAAGGCCCGGAAGCCACTCGGGGTAAGGGTTATTATGTGTACAATAATCAATGGAATAATATCGTAGTAATAGTTAGTATTGGAGATTTGATAAAGTGTCTTACTTAAGGGGGCGATTAATCAGGAATTTGTTTATGTTGAACTTGAAGCCATCCAAGTTGTAGTTAGCTGGGAAACAGGCAAACGGAAGAGAATTCCACAGGCATGCACTTCTCAGAAAGAAGCTTTGTTCATGGAATCTACGTTTTGGATTTAGGCACAGATAAAGATAATAATGATGTTATGTGTGTGTATTTTCTAAGCTCATAGAACAAGTGACGTACGTTTACATTACTTTAATTTTGGTAGTAAGTGATTTTTTTATCGCTTTTAAGTGTTTTAGGATTTACTTTCATATCTTAAACTTTTTAAATGAGTCCCTCAGCATGACCTTGAATTATTGTTTACTATAATTTTAAACCAGAATTTAAAATAAAACAAAATGATACCTATTTTAATTGTTTTTGATTCTGTCCACATTCGAACGTTTACAAAATTATTATTCTGTTTATTTTATACCCAGTGTACTCTTTTGATATTATTTTTCGGAATTGACAAACTACAAGAGTGCGTTTGCGTAGGTTATACTATAGTTTATAAAATATTTGTAAAGTTTTGCATCATAGAAATATGTTTGAACTGTTCTTTGTGTACACAAAGAAACTTAGGTCGTTAGAAAATATTTAAACATTGTAATTTCGCATGCCCCATCTCAGCAGTAGCCAAATAGCGTAATGGTGAGAAGCGCTGACTATTGGCTGGGTGGTCAAGTTTCAATTCTAGTCTGACCGCACTGAAGAGATTTGATACAACGAAACAGTACTGTATGTGAATGACTATGTGTACATATTCATAAAACGCGAATATAATTTCTCTTAATGTATATATATATATGTGTATGTGTGTGTGTGTGTGTTGAAAGCGAAAGTTCCAATTTTTATGTCTCAATATCAAAAGGCACTTATTCAGTTTAAAAGAAACATTATTAGATTTCTTGGGAACACCAGGAATAAAGTATCAGCTACAATGTTTGAAAAACAAAGTTTACTTAAAATGTTCATTGCATGTAATTTTCCGGTGTAGTTTTTCTTTTATCTTTATTTTAATTGCCCTTTGCTTCATTTCACTTGTTCTTTTCAATGCTCTCTAAATGTTTCCTTGTTCTACTTTTCATCCTTCCAATTATTTTCCAAAAGTTTAAACGAAGCAAACTCTAAATCCCATTTTAATAAAGTGGAACCGGAAGTGCATGCACTTTCTTCATTGCGCATGTCAAGCTTCGATAAAATGGCGTTGGCAAAAAAATTGATTATTTTTTCATTTTTTAATATTCGTTGCAGTTTTTTTATTCCATTAAATACTTTATTTCATATTTTAATTAAGCACAACGTATTGATTTGATTACAGTTTTCTCCAACCAACAATGTAATGAGGTCAGGCCTCTTCTCATTAATGTAAAACCAAAAGACGTTTGCATTTGTATGGTTAATAACGAGACCCAGGATATTTTAATATTTTCAGACTGAAAATTGAATTTCATTTAATAATTACTCCAAGAACCTAAATTTAACAATCAAATTGCTCCATAATGGATTTTTCTGACGCGAACTTTATTCAAATTCGGCGGACACTAAAGTGTAAAATATTTAATTAAAATTAAATTTATTTACTAATCTCTGGGTATTTAAGTTCAGATTTATCTTTATGTTATCCTCACTGTATTGTAATTCCTCCCTTTTATTTCAAAAGAAATAAGTTAACAAAAATATATTCGTCATCCGTTATCATTCTAATACGTGGTAAAATACGCAAATTTTAAACAAAACGTGCTTAAATACGCCAATAATAAAATTGTGTGACATAGGTATCTACACGCACCTAATGTTGCATTGCTTCATGAATATCGTGTTCGCGAGAAATATTAGTGACAGCACGATTGATACAGTGATATGTTTTAATAATTAAAATTTTATTTTACATGGGATCACCACTTATCAAGGCCCGGAAGCCACGAGGGTATAAGGGTTATTTTGTGTACAATAACCAATTGGAAAATGTCGTAATAATAGTTGGTATTGGAGATTTGATAAAGTGTCTTACTTAAGGGAGCGATTAATCAGGAATTTGTTTATGTTGGACTTGAAGACATCCAAGTTGTAGCCAGGTGGGAAATAGGCAAACGGAAGAGAATCCCACAGGCGTGCACTTCTACGAAAAAAGGTCTGTTCATGGAATCTACGTTTTGATTTAGGCGCAGATAAAGAGTAGGGGAAATTACTGACAATGGTTTTAGCTAGACGGGTGTTTATCATGAAGGATTGGCGACGGGGAACCAGAGATTGGAGGTCGGACGAGTACTTGCCATGGAAATAACGATAAAATAAAGACAGGCTCGCAACGTCTCTTCTGTGGGAGAGAGGTTGCAGAGAAGAGAAGAGAGCATTCTCCACTAAGCCACGAAGTCTATTTTGTACATTGTCAAGGCAGGATAGACGGTTTTTGAAGCTCCAGCCCAGATGTGGCAGCAGTTCTCCATCTTTGCACGTACTTGGCTTTTATAGAGATAGAGAATTGCATCAGTAGTGAAATATCGTCTAGAGCGGTAGAAGGATCCCACCATTTTCCCAGCGGCCCGGGCAACAGACTTGATATACGTGTTCCATTTCAGATCAGGAGTAAAGGTCAAACCAAAGAGCTTGTCAAAACCGGAAGCCCCCCCCCCCCAAATGGAGAACCATTCATTTCAGTTGATGCTAGATGAGGAACAGAGCGTTGATGATGTAAAGTTAGGAGCTTGGTTTTAGATGCATTAAAAGTAACCAGCCATCTCTTAACCCACTGAACCACGCGTTCAAGATCAGAGGAGAGGAAATCAGAGAGAGATTTGTCATTTACGGCCTTTGATGTGTTGCCGTAGATGGTCGTGTCATCAGCATAGATGTCATCGAATGATTTAAGTATGTGTTTTGGGAGATCATTGATGTAGATTAGGAAGAGAGTTGGGCCCAGCATGGACCCCTGGGGACACCAGCATTAATACTGTGGGCCTCTGATTTCTACCCATCAACCACTACTCTTATGAACCTATCAGAGAAAAATGATTTAATTATTGAGAAAACATTTCCAGTTATATCGTAGCTGGAAATCTTGTGAAGTAGGCCCTTATGCCAAACCTTATCGAAAGCCTTTGATATGTCAAGAGCAATTGCCCTAGAAAGGAAGCTTTTGTCGAGAGATTCATTAATCCTATGGGATATAACTGGTAGCACATCAGCTGTAGATTTAGCAGAACGGAAACCATATTGCATGTCACTAAGGAGGTTATTTCTGCTGAGGTGGTTGACTACTTCTTTATTTAATATGGATTCTAGTAACTTACTCATGACACACAATAAACTTATTGGTCTGTACTGAGAGGGAGATGACTTATCACCTGAGTTCTTAAATACAGGGCATACTGACGAGGTTTTCCAGGCAACGCTTAAAGAGTTTTGTAAGTATGGGGGCAAGTTCTAGTCGAAACTTATTCAACACTATAATTGGAATGCCGTCTGGGCCAGTTGGAATCAAGGTTCTTGATTAGCTTGGCGACCTCACGCACAGATATTTGTATGTTACATAGCGTGTTGTCTAGGGGAAATATGAGGAGTTGATGGCCTTCGTCGCATAGGGTAGAATTAGCCGCAAAGTTCTTGGCAAATAGTAGGCCTTGTCTGATGCTGACGAGGTAACCGCATGTCCATTGATGATAGTTGGGATAAAACGCACGCATCTGTTTAGGATTCAAAACTGGTGGGAACCAAGCCGCTGCTCAGCTACTTTGTATTTGACGGACTGAGCATATAGCTCTCTTGCATTTTTTATTAATCTTTTACAGTGTTTGCTGGCAGTCCTGAAGGCAGCTTTAGTTTCAATACATCTATTACGTTGGTAGCTATGGAAAAAGTGATTTCTGTGCGCAATGGCAGCAGCACATTCTGGGGAAAACCATGGCTGGCTGTTAGGTTTTTGTTGGAATATTTTGGATGGTATGAATCTGTCTATGCGTACAATTAATCATTCGGTCAGGTATGATACTATAGAGGATACATCCTTTCTTAAACATGGAATGCAGAGGTAGATCAGATATGAATGTACGGAAGCTATCCCGGTCAGCCATAGAGTATCGATATACAGTACGGTGGAGACGTACGTCTGAAGACTTATTGCATTTCATTTTTATCTTAAAATGATACAACTGTGTGATCGGAGGATCCCAGGGGAGATATAACGGAACATGAACATAGCTCAGGGGAAGTTGTGAGAAAAAGGTCTAAGAGTTTTGCATACTGACCAGTAGTATCAGACACACGGGTGGTTTCGTTAACAATCTGAGTGAGGTCATAGGCAATGGCAAAATCATGACAGAACCTCTTCTCATCATCTGTCTTATTTAAGTGGATCGGCCATTCCACATTATGGACACTGAAGTCACCGCAAATGTGAATGGTAACCGAAGGATGAACAGACAGGATGAGGTTAATTTTCTCAGATATAATACGGTTGACGATGTTATAATGCAGGTATTCATATTTAATACGGTATTTTATTGCTATCTCAAATAAATTTATGTTCCCCTATTAGTTTTATATGGCCTTGATTGTATCACATGAACTAAACAATTAGCCAATCGCATCGAGGTGTTTCAATATTACGTAATGCGTTTCATTACGAGACATCGCCCAATCGAAAAATACAAAATATCAACCACCATTATCAAACTACTTCGCTACTCCTCTATTTGATAAAATCAAAAGTAAAACCCTTAAATATTTGGGCATGTAAAACGATCAACCAATGGTTTGTCAAAATTATGGTTTAATGGTATGTTAGAAGGCAACAGAGAAAAAGGAATGACAAGGAGAAGGTGGAAGGAAAAAAGGTTTGGATTTAATATCTTTCAACAAATTGGGCGTCCATCAGCCAACTTGCGCTGGATCGGAAGAAATGGCGAAAAATAGGTCAAGTGTGTTCGCAATCCGCACCAAGTGACTTGCGACTCATCATAATTTAACTGATAATATTTAAAAATCTTATCAACGTATGGCGCACTCCAGACGGCTGTTGGATTCGTGTCAATAAATGAACCTTTTTACTAGAACATACGGATACATCTTAAAATATTATCACTGATTACTAAGAGAAAAAAACGGTTTTGAAAGGAAAACACTACCTTTTATAAGAACAGAAGACACACAGGGGTCAGTTGGGCATTGAATTGTTGTTCAATCATATAATTATGAAATACTGTATTCCAACACTGGGCAATCTACTTGAGACTGTACAATGATTTATTAAGTCGTCACACGCTATTTTTATTTTTCATTATAAATCCCTCTGGAGGGATAATATAAATTTCACAGTCTGTTGGGCCATTCAAATAAGCATTTTTTACGTCCATTTGATGGATGTTTAGGTCATATTGCGATGCAATTTGCAATAAAATTCTGATTGTCGTTAGGTTTGTGATCGGTGAAAACGTAGAAAAATATTCTATACTGTAAATCCGAGAGTATCTTTTAGCAACAAATCTAGCTTTGCACTGTTCAACGCCTGATGCTGTAGCCTTTTTTATAAAACCCCATCTTGTAGAAATTACATGCTTATCTTTTGGGAGAAGTACTACCGAAGAGGTATTATTTTCTGTCAAATCATCTATTTCGTTTTTCATTGCTAATTTCCATTGATCACAATGTTATGAATGAATTAATTCGTTAAAGATTTTTGACGTATTATCCATGGAATAGCAATAGTCGGTTTGATTATATTTTAAATTGTCGACCACAAAAAAAATCGGGCTGCCTTCTATTTCTTTTGGGGTATCTTTCGCTTTTAACATCACCATCATCATCATCATCATCATGGATACGCTTGTCCCCGTAATCTTCATTGTCTTCATTTGTTTTAATAATTTGAGGAAATATAATTCCATCCTCTTCATATGACGGGGTTTCGTCTTTAAAATTAAATGTGTCTGTGAATTTTACACATTGGATTCTTTTTATTTTATTTTTCTCTGGAAAAATACTGAATTGGCTGGGCTATTTTATCGTATCCAAGAAATATACCTCTACCGGTTTTAATTTACTATTTTTATCTATATATGCGAAGCAAGTTGAACCAAATACATGCATTGTGCTTGAGTTTGGTTTTCTACCACATAAAGCTTCATACGGGATTTTAGATAGGGTTTGTTGAAGCACCTGTTGCGTATGCAGGCAGCCGCTATGAGTGCGTACGTCCAGAGGTTTTTAGGGAGTTTTTGATTTAATGAGTAGACATCTTGCCATTTCAAAAAGTGTCCGCCATGCTCTTTCCGCAGTCCCGTTTTTGTGTAGCGATTTAGGGGCCGATTTTTCATGCGTGATGCTATGGTTAATTAGCAAAAGTTCAAAATCTTTATTAGTGAATTCCATAACATTGTCAGAGCGAATACACTTTACTTCACCGTAGGTAGCCATTTCGTCTAAAATAATTTTAGTTGCTAGCAGTGTATCAGATTTGTTCTTTAAAAAATAAACCATTATTAAACCCGAATGGTCATCTACAAAATTCAACGCATACTTATTGTATTCTCTGACCATCCGTTCCACAGGACCGTTCAAGTCACAATGCACCAGTGATAAGATTTTCGTAGCCTTCTTGTCTGGTATCTTGTTTTGATAGTTTGTCATTTTTCCCTGCCTACAAACGTCGCAGTTAAAGGTTTTTATGCTTTTATTTTCATTCTGTCAACCACAGTCGGCAACTTTTTGATATCAGGAATATTGCAGTGTCCAAGAAAGTTTATATTTGCACCTTGTTTAATGGCAACTTGTACAGGAAATATATTTTGTTTAGATTTTGGGATTAGAAGGGCATTTTCTAGAATACAGAAACAAAGTTAACCTTTATTGTTTTTAGCGACATTTTAGCATCGCCTCTTTTAAAAACGATATCGTTTACTCGACTGCCATCGGCGAGTTCTACAAAATGATTCTGAGGCTTAAAGTTGGGATCAAAATTGATAAAACCAGATTCCTTCGTAATCATATGTGCCATTGCATCCCAATCGACAAGAAAATTGTTATTGTTTGTTGAAGCGTCAAACGTACATGAAAAAAAAATGTGTGTCCGCTAACAGAGATCTCCACATTTTTAATAGAATCTCCTTTGAAAGTCCTGTACCTACATTGGATACTCTTGTGATTAGATCGGCCACAATTGTAGCAAATAATTTTTGTACTTTTCTTAGGAAAAACATTGTTTTTGCCAAAGTTGCGGTTTTTATTCTAGGCATGGATATAATTTAATTTTGGTGTTTTTATGTGTGCATTTTGAAATTTCATGATATCTGTAGATTCGTTTTTTTCTGTGATCATTTTCTTAGTTTCCTCATAACTTTTGAGTGTCCCCCTTGAATTGATTAAAAGTCATGTTTTTTTCTTTCTGGATTATTACGGTGGTAAATGGCTTGAAATCACTTGGTAATCCTTTGAGGACAATGGAGATTAACAGACTGTCGCTAATAACTTCACCAGACATTTTTAAAGAATCTGCGGTGGTTTCGGCTCTTATAATATAATCTATAATTGTTTCGGCTTCCATTCGTCTTAGAGAGGTCAGTTCAATATATAAAAAATAATTATTGGTTTTCCTTTCGATAAATAATGCTCTCTTAATATGTTCAATGCTTTGCAGCCATCATCCAGGGATTCTCTCATTAGCAGTTGATAGACTTCAGTCATCTAAGCACTGTATTAATTCCACAAAGATAGTTGCGTTCTTTTCCATGAAGTCGAGGTCATTTCTGTTTTGAGGTTGTGCCTGAAGTACTTTGTGTAGCTTTTGAATTCGTAGATATCCTAAAAAGTTCACTTGCCACAATTCGAATTTTGATTCAGATCCTTCGAAATAAAATATCGCGCTGGGCCCATACTCTCTTGAATTGTAAGCCATGTTTAGCTTCAGAACAGTTTCCGATGGTTAGATGTTCTATACAAGTCCTGGAGGTGACTGGTTCCCAGTAGATAGTTCTTGAGTTGAAAGCCACATTGCAAAAGATTCTTCCGGTGTTGACACGAAGAAACACATGCGAGGTTGTTACGAAAAAGGTTAAATTTTAATTTTATGGAGTAATTCTGGTTTCTGATTGGTTTGTAGCAGAACATGAATTAATTTGATTCGACATTCCTAGCAACATCATTTATAAATAGAATCTTCCGACTGTCAGGGACCATAGCCCTCATCCGCTCAATTATTGAAAATTACAACAACCACACTGACTCAATATTTGTATTTCTTTATAAAATACAATGTTACAATCTTTTTCTGAAACATTAAACACAATATCTATTTACACAACAAAAGCAAACTATTTTAGAGATAGATATTTTAAAATAGAATTGTTCCAATTTATATTGTTAGTAGTTATCAATTTCTTCCAATTTATATGCCAACATGTAGATGAAAACCGAGATTGATAACACTATAAGCACAAGGAATATAAATTAATCGATCAACGTGAATCACAAAAGCTAATACAAATTACGTTATTGCGCTTGAAAAGAAATTATATTTTAAAGCAGATAGAATAGTTTGTCAGATGACCGTAAACTACAAATGCTGTAATTGAATAAACTAAATGATTGAAACTTTTCAGAATTATTTACTGCTTACACTTTTAGAACTATTAAATACTAGCATTTCAGCCCGGGTGTTTGGAGGTGTGTGTTCAGCAAAAAAAAAAGTGGTAGTAGGAAGGCAGGCTCGAACCCGTACTGTAAAGGAGAGAAAGAACGGGAAAAACCTGACGTTTTTGCTGTTACGACAACCGCCAAACCGGAAGTGACGTAGGTTTTAATTAAGGCTAGACAATCGAAAAGAGGGGACGACTTTCGAAAATATCGGCAAAAAAAGCGATTCCCCACTGTATAAAAGTGCCCAATTGAGGGTGAAGATATTAATGTTTTTAGCCAATTTTTCGATATTTGTCGTCTGAAAGGTCGAACTTCAAAATGATTACTGATCTTGTAAAAATCCGTCACATCTGTCGAAAGTGTAAGGCAGACATGCAAACATACATACATACATACATACATACATTTATATATTGGTAACTAAAGGTTTTCGCCCCAAACTGACTAAATAGCTTGCCCGATACATACCCTTTATGTAAAATGTCAAATGTTTAGACCAGAAATTGTCTGAGTAATTTGGTAGAGACCGTAGAGGTACATTTTTTTTAACTTTGACCTCTATTATTACCCCTTAACATTTATTGTTTTGGGCGCAAATCAAGGTATTGTTAGATCCATGTCCAAGGAACCTCTATCTTAAATCTCAAATGTTTAGACCCAAAATTTGCGGAGGAGTTTGGTAGAGTTCTCAAAGGTAAAATCGTTGAACTTTGACCCCGTAACAGCCTAATTTCTGGCCGACAACGGATTACAAAGATTTTCACAAATCTCAGTACCTTGTATATCAAATTCCGAGTCTGTAGACTGAAAATTGACACAGATATTGCGTAGGGAAATGTACGTAGACACACCACAGACACACAGGCAGACACACAGACATTTTCACTTTTATAGATATACTAGCATTTCAGTTCGGCGTGGCTCGGGTGTTTGGATGCGTCTGTTGAGCAGAGAAAAAGTGGTAGTAGGAAGGCAGGCTCGAACCCGTACCGCGAAGGAGGAAAAGAATGAGGAAAAACCTGACGTATATGCTGTTACGACCACCGCCAAACCGGAAGTGACATTTTTAAAAGTAAGGGAAGACCTTCGAAAAGAGAGGATTACTTTTAATAATATCGGCGAAAAAAGTGACTCACCCCTCACTGTAGAAAAGTTCAAGTTTAAGATGAAAATGTTAATGTTTTTAGCCAATTTTTCGATATTTGTCGTCTGAAAGGTCGGACTTTTAAACGATACTAGTCTTGGTAAAATCCGTCGCCCCTGTCGAAAGTTTTAGGCAGACATGAAAACATACATACATACATACATACATACATTTATATATTGGTAATTAAAAATTTTCGCCCAAACCGATGAAAAAGCTTGCCCTATCTATGAATACCGTTTATGTAAAATGTCAAATGTTTAGACCAGAAATTGTCTGAGTAATTTGGTAGAGACCGCAGAGAGATTTGGGTTGTATTATGACTCCTTAAAATTTATTGTTGTGGGCTCAAATCAAGTTATTACGTTAGATGCATTCCCAAGGAACCTATATCTAAAATTTCAAGCGTTTAGACCTAAAATTGTTGGAGGACTTTGGTATAGTTCTCAAGGGTCAAATCGTTGAACTTTGACCCTTAACAACCAAATTTAGGACCGAAAAAGGATTACAAAGACCTTCCAAAATCTTAGTACCTTGTATATCAAATTTCGAGTCTGTAGACTGAAAATTGACAGGGTTATTGCGTAGGAAATGTACACACACACACACAGACACGTTCACTTTTATATATATATATATAGATAGATAGATAGATAGATAGATGAATAGATATATTAAACACAAAAATATATACGTATGCATAAACATATATGGAAACAATTTTGCGTTTACTGTAAACTTTTTAATCAAATAGTATGCAAGTATAAATCATGTAGAATATCTGCATGAATATAATTACACGTAATAGTTAACTAAAGATGATTATCCCATAAGAAAACCTAAAAAACTAATAGGGAATTAATTAAAATGAATATTTTAAAGGATATGCAAATTAGCTAGATCTTTGCTAGTGAATGCAATTCCACAACCCATATATAAGAAAATTGTATTTTCTTTTTAAATAAATAGTAAAGAGGGTTTTTTAAATGAATATCAATACACACAAAAGAAAAATAAATTTTTAGGACTATGGAAGATAGATAAACTGAAGATTTGGTTCGAAGCGGTTAAATCTGGCTAAAAAGTATAGCCTCTCCGTGTGTCTTGGGAATTTAATGATGGAAACGTAATTAGTTGCTCTAAATTCATTTTCGAGTTGGCTCAAATCCGCAGAGACCCCTACCTTTAACGTATTTTTTCCGGAAATAGTTCTATTTTTTTTTCTCTTGAATACTATGTTTCTTCCTGACATAAAGACATTATTTTCTTACCATAAACTAAATTCATATATGTCACTACAATAAAGTTAAAAATGCATAAATATATCGCTACAATAAAGTCGGAAAATACATCCTTAGACGACAATATACCTTGGTTCTTGATCGAGGCCAGTCATTTAATGAAAACGAAATCCAAGTATAAAAAAAGAAAACAGAAAAAAGAGGCAAAAAATAAGAGAAAACATTTCTGGAGACCTTTTTAAAAATTAATCGTTAATAATAAATGTGCCAATTAAAGGCTAAATATGATAGAGGGAATTGAAGGGAATAATCTGTTTTAAACTGCCGGTAATCTGTCTGCTAGTAAATGTACGTATGTTACTGAATGTTTTATGCCCGTTTTCGTTAAATGGTAATCTTGGTTAAATTTGTTGATAAAGACTTAGTAAGAAGTAAAAATAAAGATTTAAGGTCTTAAATAAAAATGAAGATTTAATAATAATATTAAAATCTTATTAAAATTTATTATCAGATGTCAAAAAAAACCTTTGCACTCCGGTCGAGAAACTGGTCATTCTTGTTGCGTAAAAGAAGGGAATGTGGCATTTCATAAGGGTGTTCCTTTTGGTTGTCGTTCAATTCGCGAGGACCCCATTAATTAATTTTTTTTTGTCTTTCTAATCTTTCGCAAGTGGTTGGAAATCGTCGTATACGCTACGTCTTATCCAGATGCAAGTTCTAGAACAGTTGTGCGTGGATTGGCGTCGACTAAGTCTTTTAATTTATTGTTGTGAACATTCGATGGCCAAGCACAACGCTAATCATCTTCTAGACTCTCGTCGCCGCCACGGACTTTCTTAAACGACTATTGCTCTGTGCGTTCAGTAGTGGTTCTCGGACTAAACGTTTTTTCCGCATCTTTTCAGCCTAAATTGAAATAGGAAAAGTGTGCGAAACAAAGACAAGTATTTGAATATATATAGAGAGAGGGGGGAGAGAGACACACATATTACGTCAGTGTAATAATGTGTGTATATATATATATATATATATATATAATTAACTGAAATGTTGTAATACTTTAGATTACAGATAGTATACACTGTATACTCTAAGTCTTTATAAATATTAGTATCAATATGTATAATATAATCCCAATCAGATAAAAAGACCAATGAGATAGGATAATAGTAAAAACGAATATTTGAAGCTAAATTTGATTTTCAGCAAGGAATCGAAATTTAAAAAAATTTTAATCTATTGATTTTTAAAAAATGGCTCATCCCAAGGAAAAAGAAAACTTCGTATGGAACTATCAATAATTTATTAATACTTTAAGTATAAAAAATTCAAATATTTGAATATTTCAAATATTTTAATTTTTATATTTAAAAATCAATAAAGTACGAAATTAAATTAACGAAAATAAATGTATTTTTTCGTAAATAAATCATCTGTTAATAGTTGAAATAAGAATGAATTTAAAATTTGATTGGGTTTTTGATGCATTTAACCTCTGGAATAGAAAGTTATTTCTGTCTTTTGAAAATATTCATGTATTGAGATTTTAGAATAGGTTTACATGCATTAATATATTTTATCATCTATTGAGGTTACTACAAATTAAGGCCAAGAGCCACTCGAGAATAAATGTTAATGAGATGGAAATTGCTAGCCAGCCGAACACTGTGGGAGTAAAAACGTTTGATTACTTTTGAGATCATCCATGGTAAGACGTTGATGACATTGAATATTGGTGTTCGTCCGACATGAAGTAAAAATAAATTTCTATTTTCAAACCACATTTTATGAATATAATAGATAAATAATTCATTGCTTGAATATGAATACACGTTGGGAGCAATTTCTCTCAATTCTGGTTTGATTTGTTTGCAAACTGTAACATTTCTCTGCCATTTTTACGCATGTGATTCTCTAACATTTATTATAATCATTTGTTTTATTTATAGATACGTAGAATGAAAAGCAATGATTTTTTCCCCACTTTTTGTTTATTTTTGTTTTGTTTTGTTTTTTGCAGTCAACTGACGATTTCATCGAAGAATATTACCGAAATAACGGCACTTCGCCAATCAGTCCTCACGCTGCGAACACATACGACGCCATGTGGACGATTGCTCTCACCTTGAAAAGTGTCGTCGAGAAGGGAAGAAAATACAACTCAAAGGATTACCGTTTGGAACACTTCCAGTATGAGACAGGCGCGAATATGAGTCAGCGTTTTTTAAAGATCATTGAAGAACTCGAGTTTGTCGGCGTTTCGGTGAATATTTTTCTTAATACTATTTTCTTCGTACACCTATTTCTAACAAGGATATGACCATTTATTACAAAACAACCATATTTCAAACGTCATAATAAAATTGCCCTCATATGAGGACAATTTTATTTTGATTATTTTTTATTTATTTGATTTTTTTTTTTTTACCAAAAACTGAAATATACAGGAATGATGTAATAATAAACATGGCATACATCTCGGATGATAGAAAAAGAGTTTTTTTAGGGCAATTGCTTATGAAGGCTCCGGAGGCCACTCTAAGATAAAGGTTAGCTAGTGTCATTTAGATGGTGAGACAATATCAGATGATCAGTAATGGTAAAATTAGGCTAGGATTAATAATTTTAGAGAAGGGTTTAACAAGAATTTAATTACATTATACTTGAAAACGACCATGTTATAGTTAGCTGGAAAGCAGCCCAACCGCATTGTGCTTCACAGCGGACAGTTCGAGAAAAAAAAATTTTTCATGGATTCATGGATGGAACATATATACTATGAGAATACCCGGGATTTATTGATGTGTTTGTAATGAAATAATTAACCTAGACAATATATCAGTTATTATTTTAGTAAGGGGTCGATAATGTGGGTTCAAATTATGAGAAATGATTGACAAAATTAGTAACATATCCAAGAATTATGAAAAATGATGAAATGTGGGTTGATTGGTGTGTGTGTAATGAAATAATCAGCCAAATATATACAAAGTTCTTTATAGCAAGGAGAGCGATAATGTTGATCAAAATTATGAAAAATGATTGTCGAAATTAGTAACATATCCAAGAATTATGAAAAATGAAGAAATGTGAGTTAATTGATTGGTGTGTTTGTAATGTAATAATTATCCCAGACAATATATCAAAGTTATTATTTTAGAAGGGGGGGGGCGAAAAAGGGAGGGCGAAAATGTGACTTAAAATTATGAAAAATGATTGTCGAAATTAGTAACATATCCAAGAATTATTAATAATGATGAAATGTGAGTTATGTTATTAGTGTGTTTCTAATGAAATACTCAGCTAAGACAATAAATAAAAGCTATTATTTTAGTAAGGGGGCGATTATGTTGGTTAACATTGTGAAAAATGATTATAGAAATTAGTACCATATCCAAGAATTATGAAAAATAATGAAATGTGAGTTAATTCATTAATGTGTTCGTAATGAAATAATCAACCCAGAAAATATAGCAAAGTTATTATTTTAGTAAGGCGATGAGATGGATTTAAATTATGAAAAATAATTGTCAAAATTAGTAACATATCCTATAATTATGAAAAATGATGAAATGTGAGTTAATTGATTGGTGTGTTTGCAATGAAATAATCAGCCCAGACAATATATCAAAGTTTTTTTATTTTAGTAAGGGGATGATAATGTGGATTAAAAGTATAAAAAATGATGGTTGAAATTTGTAACATATCCAATAATTATAAAAAAAATGATGAAATGTGAGTTAATTCATTGGTGAGTTTGTAATGAAATAATAAGCCCAAACAATATATGGAAGGGAATTCCAAGTTATAATTTTAGTAAATGGGAGCGATACAGTTTTAACAGAATGGTTAGGATAATAAGATGATGTCTTCGTTCATGCTGAACGCCCACAGAAATCCCAGCAGCAATATATTAAATATGAAAGATACCGCTGGGGAATTTCCACAGGTTCCGCTAATAGTGATTAAAACTACATTAACTTTTAAAAAGTAGAAATCGTTTTATGACAATTTCGTTCAATTATTAATTTAATAACCTTAAAACGTAAATTTATTTTCCCAACCCCTATCTATAAAATATTTAAAAAGCACCATAATTTAAAAAAAGAACAGAAAACAATCCAAAAGTATAAGCCTTAAGGAGTCAAGTTGGACAGTAAGCATGGCATTATTAAAACAAAAACTATTACAATTTTATGTTCTTTCATGACATATTTAATTGTAATTCAAACTGTAAATTATGGCAATATAATGCAATGATATAATTTAATAGTGTACTGCAATACATCGAAAAGATTAATCCCACACTTGGGCATATTTATTCAAGCAATTCCATTTACCTTATATATTTTGAAATTGTGTTTAAATGGTTAACATGTTCAGCAGTGTATTAACACACTTTCAGTGATTCGATGAACCATCAAATTGTAAATGAGCAAAAGTTATGTAACGTTGTAAGGAAACCAACACGTTGTAGCAGGGTACGTCACAAGGAACATAGTATAAGTGATAACTCGACCACTTTTTTTGTAACAACGACATTTATTTACTCATTCTCTCGCCACGTTACGGCTGTGACGTCTCTCACGTCCATCAACGTGCTCTCTTTTTTTGATAATCTTTTCCCTTACAGTGACGTCACTTCGCATTTGTATTCGCGCGACCACGCTTTGTTACAAGTATTATAATTGTACAAGATCCAGTGTATTGATATGTTGCTATTACAGAATTTGAAATGAATTAAATAATTATTATCTATAGATTTAACTACACTGATTGGCCATAGATGACGAAACACGTGTCTATAAGTTCAAATCCATAAGTAAACAACCCTTTAAAAGTTAAAAATATAATATTTTATGAAATTCAAATACTCTATGTCAACGTTTCTGAGGAAAATAATAGTATTGGTTCACAATCTCCACGATATATGTTTTTAATATTTACTGGACTTCACCCCTGAACCAAAGCAAGAGAATCTTCAAATGCATATCTTGAATGTTTGTTGAGTGTCATTTTAAAAGTTGGCTTAAATAAAACATTGATTGTGCATATATGTCCAATAAAATTATATGAAATCAAAAACTATACTTTCGTATTTTTTTATATAATAAATGTAATAATTTTAGTAGATTCAGTACAAAACGGCTTTCTATGTGTCTATATGTCTGTCTTTCTTATTTTCTTTATCACTCTATATACACCTATATACTCCATCTCTCTCTCTTTATATATATATATATATATATATATATATATATATATATATATATATATATATAAATTAGCAGAAAGACTGACGTTGCCCAGGATTTAATGATAATCAACGAATGTTTCATACCCTCATATTTTTTATTGTCAACAATATCGGTGAAATTGCCTATAATTGTATATAATCAAAATTGATTGACTGCTTGCGCTAGTTGGGGACCAATCGCAGTGCACCGGGAGGAAGCTTTATATGTCCCCCGCAGTGTCTTTGTCCAGACACACATTTTAGTCCACATTGCACTGTAGAGAACTTACTGTTGAGTTTATAAAATTATTTTTAAATAATGGTTTGAATTAAAGTCACGGTTCAATTGTGCTCTTAACAGAAGCATTCATTTTGAATACACCTATGTCATATCAAAAAACTTACAGTTGATTTTTTATGGCTGATCTTACTGCTCGTGCGTTTTTAACGATTTGAATTTAAGTTTAAAATGAAAAAGTCAAGTATCATGGTTAAATTTTGCTCTAAACAGAAACATTCATTTCGAACGCGTCCCTGTCATATCAAAGAACCTACTGTTGATTTCATATGATTTTCATTTTGACTTATGATGTAATAAAACTTCTCACATGCTTTGTGATGTTAGGCTGTGTAAGGTGTAAACTTTGATCCAAATTTTCTGTTCCTTCCTTCATCGGATATTTACCATTATTGATCGTTGATACTTATCGAAGGCATTCCGATACAAAACCTACCTAATAACACTGCCAGGCACATAAAGTACCTTCGTGTGAAATTTCATAAAAATCTGTCCAGCCGTTTTTGAGTCCGTAGGAAACGAACTTATGCACACACACACGCACAGTCAGTTTTTATATAATAGTAAATATATATCTCTACTATTATATAAAAGGAACTTTGTCTATGTATCACTGTGTAAGAACAGTACGTTCTGCGAAACCCGACGTGGAAAAGTATTTCACGAGTATATATAAATATATGTATATAATTTATAAAAACAAATATAAATGTATATATTACAAGTATATTTTACTAAGTTTGATAAGTTAAGATTAGTTATGTTAAAATGGAATAATAATATTTTCTTTTAGATTCTTTTTCGTAATTGTAATTGAAATAAAAATGTATAACATTTTGAGTAAAAAGCAAATGTAATATTTACGTAAAATTGATACGTTTTAAATTCAATTATTTTTAAATATTTCAACGTCGAATAGAAAATTCTCCCATAAATTTATTTATTAACTGAACATGAAATTTTTCTTCGAGTATATTTAATTTAATAACTATACAAGTGAACTCACCAGTTTATTGATCAGACACTTGTCAAATGTCTTACGTTCAAAAGAAGTATGTTGCGTACTAGTTTCATAACTTCAACACATGATTACATGGTACTTGTCAACGCCTTCATCGTCCCTAATTTCTACGGTTCTCCAGTTTACGTAAACAAGCATACGTAGTATGCCTACTTTAATTTGTATTATTAAACTGTCATATGTTTTATACTTTAAACAGGATTTTTTTATGTCTTTCTTATTAAAATATTTACAGAACCTACGTTAGATAATCAAATGTTGAATTCAATCCATCAAGAATCATTAAATAGTTTTAAAAATCGTCTGGTGGATATTATTTTTACATTTGTTTATTAATTTGGAAAAAAAACATAAACGTTTTTCATAGCGATATATAATTGATAGGATAATTTTTAGAATAAAAAAGTTAGAACTTTTTTAAAAATTAGATTAATCATGACAAAAATAAAGATAAGAATAATATTTAGTGAAGTATTTGTCGTCAACAGAAAGCAATTGGCATATGTTCATTTCTCATTAGTTAAGTCCGTATTTCAATTATTTGAAAATAATTATGCCAACGGTGGAATGAAGCATGTGTCATGAAGTGTTATTTATTTTCTAACTCGACAAATATATTTTTCTCTAATTATTGTTTATTTACATTTCTAGACATGTGCGATTTTACATAAACATTATTGCACTACTTATTATTGTAAATGTATGCACACACACACACACACACACACACACACACACACACACATATATATATATATATATATATACATTTACAATAATATTATATATATGATTTATCTAATATTATATATATAGTGGACAAATGAGGACATTATATATATATATATATATATATATATATATATATATATATATATATATATATATATTGGACAAATGTTTGTTTAAATAGACATTTGGCGAGATAATTTACGGGCGCCGCTCCCGTGGGTCGATCGATAGAGCTGCTAACTGTCAACGCAATGGTTCTAGGTTCAATTATCGGCTTCGGAAAGGTGCTAGTCTAGCGGCACTGATGAGTTGTGATACAACGAAACAGGACTATATGTCGATGACTATATGTGTGTGTGTTATTTTTTAGTTATTATCATTATTCTCATTATACTATTATATATACTTGTTTTATATGATATACATTTATTATAACTGGTGCAGTAACTGCTGTGTTATAACTTTTACTTTTATTCTACTGCATTCTCTTTAAAATAATATATAAAGTCTATATCTCGTACGCTATATGTATATTTTATATGTATTTCTATTCCACTCAGTTTTGTGTAATTTAACCATTTTTATAGTAAATTAATCTTGTAACAAACTAGAGTAGATAAATCGACGTAGTCTATACATTTTGATATTTGTTTGCTTCGTTTGAGAAGTATTTTTTTATATAAAGACAATATGTCAAGCTTTTCGGTTTAGCACAACTTATATATTCATCATTTTCCTTTGTAAAAGAGATTTTCAGATATTTTTTCAATGTTCCATAAATGTGTAATTAATGACATGACATTTTGATAAGTATTTCTTTTTAAGTTTAACAGGTTGTTTTTGTAATGTTTTTTTTTATTCTGAACGCAATCCAGTGAAATACACATTTCTGTTGTTGGTGCCGTCTTCTATTTTGGTAGCTTTATAGATTTTGTTTGTAGCTAATCACTTATCACCCGAGACTAATTGCTTTTTGTTTTGATTTTGTTCTAAGTTTTACTTTTGTAATCTTTTAATCTTTTATGATTAATATGTGGGTTGATATAGTACAGCCGTAACTTACTTAAACATTTTCTTAATAAATTTATATAATAGCGTTTAGTATGTTATATATACAGAAAAATATTTAATAAATATTATAGTTATATGGGCAGATTGCTTAATACCCAATGATAAAATGTATATAGATAATACTTTACAAACATACAAGTAACAATAGCTTGTTTTCTAGAAATCATATTGCTCCATTGTCGTGGTTATCTCGTTGAGATGGTATATTATGACAAGGGAACTGCAGTTACATAATAAGTCATACAAACGTACACATGACCAATAACAGGTTATCCATTCTCCAGATTTTGGTAGCAATATATATATATATATATATATATATATAATAAAGTTGTATATCTGTTTGTTTGTTTCTTTCTTAACAATTTCATCATTATGTGCAAAAATTAGTTTCACAAAATAATTTCTATACTGAATATTGACTTTATACCCTTTATTTCAGCATGATTCTGTATATACTATTTATTCAAAATGAAATCTACATTAAAAGGTTAACCCAATTTGCATATAACATCAAAAATCATTTTTATAATTACATCTATCTTATTAATGCTTATTAATAATAGAATTGTTTTGTTTTGTTTAGAAAAATTATTTGAAGTTGATTTATTTAATTTTTTTTTAATTTAATTTATGTTTTATTTATGCGATTTTTAATTATTATTAGTCGACGGTAGTTGTGTTAAAAACGGCAGTAAGCTTTACTTATTTAAGCCATGAGAGTTATATTCCGTTTAAGATATGAGAGTTATTTCCCCGTTTGATGTTTTACGTTTCCATGAGTCAAGCATATGATAGAAAACGTAATAGGATTTAAAAATATTCGACTGGGAAATTTTTTTTCTCACACCCCAAATCAACAGAGATTAGACTATTCCTGTAATTCCATGTTCCCCGTTGATTAGGGTGTAATACTGGTTCTATGCAGTTCTAGGAGGTGATCACTTTAAGGCTCTGCCTTCTCTCTTTATTAAGGATTTAGTTTATTGCTTATCGCTTGTTGGGCCGCTTCCAAGGATTGACGACGGAGCTGAATAGGCATCTTTTGCAAGTCCAGAGTGCTCTTCCTCTGGGGTGTTGACTTTTCAAGCTTACTGTCCGACTCTCATGTCATATTTCTCGCCATGGGAAAATAATAAATAAATCTGGTGTATCTAAACTTGTATCTGACTAAACCCACTTCCCTGCAATACTTGGCAACGCCAGGTATATACACTTAATATACATATATATATACATGAGGTGATGGCAATCGCGAGAAAGCCATATATTTTGAAAAATGCTAGGCGAGAAACGACTCGTTACTATTAACTGATGGCAAATCGTCCTCAACAACTAAAGAAATAAAAATGCACGTGTATATAAAGAAATAACAGATTGAAATAAACTTTCTTTTCCCAACCATTAAAAAGTTATAAAGCAGTAAATTAAAGCATTTAGTTTGCAAAAACAAAATAAATAAAAAAATAAACACCTTCACAATAATAAACAATTTTTTAAAATAATAATCAAAACTACATATATGAATAAATAAAAGATTACGTATAAATTTTTTGTGCTAAAATTAAAAACCGAAATAATAAATCTAAAATAAGAACATATTGGTAAGTCCAAAACGATGGAAACCGCTTGAAATTGACGGAAATTGGAACCATCGAGTCCATATTCAACGAATTAATGTAAGACACTTAAATACTACCTCACAGAATCAAGAGACCTATTAAAGTGTAAAATTCTGTAGTGTTTAATAAAATATGTATTGTTATATATATATATATATATATATATATATATATATATATATATATATATATATATATATATATTGCTCCTTTTTTTCGGTGTGATGAAATGATCTCTCTGATGTGAGATTCCACTGAAACTTGTCTGCAAACATGTAACCAAAAATGTTGTATAATAAACATACTATGTATTTTCCATCGAGCACTCTTAATAAACACAGGTGATTCAGTTGATCTATATCTAGGAAAGTAAACTATACAACCATTTTATATATATATATATATATATATATATATATATATATATATATATATATATATATAAAGCTGTGTGTGTGTCTGGTCATGAAGGTTGACTATTTTAAAAAACTGATTACATATAATGATAGAAGATGTATTGAGACATAGGAATGGGTATGTTTGATCTGGCAGAACGTTGGTTCATTAAAATTGTGTGGTCTGCGTTCGCGCCTGGTCCACAAAGTATGGAAATAAAAAATAAAAAAATTAAAAAAAACATTTACAAGTGTTTTTGATATAGATGTACATAATAATACTTTGATAAGTTTGTTTTAACTTAAATAGGGATGGTATAATAAAATTGTGGGGGTCTGCGTTCGCGCCTGACCTCCATAGAATGGAAATAGGCACAAACTTTAATAAACAGTTTTCATATCTATCTGCGTAAGTATACTTTTATAATTATATTTCAGTTTGAAGAAATATGGGATGATAAAATTATGGGGTGTTCGTTCGCACCTGACCTCCATAGAATGGAAATATGTCACAAAGTTTAACAAGGTTTTTTAATATAGATTCACAGAATATTGTGATAAGTGTTTCAGTGTGAACATGTATGGTATAATAAATTATGGGGGTTTATCTATTTTATTTTCATCATATTTTGCTTTAGTTTTGATACCCAAAAATTCAACCCAAATTTACAACCCTTTCTTTTCATAATCTATCATACTTTAATAAATCAGAGTCCATTTTCTGTAGGCTGTTTTTGAACCCAGTCAACGACGGGTACCCTTGCTAGTATATATATATATATATATATATATATATATATATATATATATATATTATTGTGTACAGAAAGTTGTTAGATGAGACAAGTCATCGGTACCGTCGGTTTCAATTATGACCGTCTAAGATATCCTTATCAAGCTCTCTTCTAATTATGACCGACTAATATATCCTTATCAAGCTCTCTTCAGGCAATATTCGTCTCGGAGATATTAGGAGACGAATATTGCCTGAAGAGAGCTTGATAAGGATATCTTAGACGGTCTTAATTATCGGGCTTGAAACCGACGGTACCAATGATTTGTCTCCTCTAACAACTTTCTGTACACAAAATATAAATACGCTCTTATATTTCGGATTTTCCTTTTAATTGAGCACTCTGCTGGATTTCTTTTTCCAAAATCTATATATATATATTAGAGAAGAAAACTATTCCAATTACTACAAATTCTCTAAAGGACATATATAACCCACGTTTCATTGATGAGAACATTAGCAAAGAACAATATGTTCAGTATAGTGTACCACAATGCATATAATCTTTCATTAATTAAAGACAGAAAGAATTTATACACCACAAATTTCACTTATTTGGCGTTAACATATTTTTAAATCTTGATTATTTGCATTTCTACAACCTAAAAGTAAAAAAGTGATCTTAAGAACCTGAAAACGCCAAAAAATGTAATGTGGGTATTTTTTCCAATAACGCCTTGTATTTTTGCTAATATTTTATATTAACAACGTTTCCAATGGACCAGCCAGTATTTGTATTGTTTCGCGTGTGTATGAGTTCAATGCATAACAGCGAGAAAGCTAATTCTCTATAGAACAATGAATAATAATGATGTTTTCAGATATTTCTAATAACGCCTCGAGGAATCTTCTGAACTGTCATTTTTGAAAATAGAGAAGTACAACTGCATAAAAGTTTTCTACTGTTCGATCAATTCTTTAACTTGTTCGTTTCACTGCTTCTTGTTTTTTTCTGACAAAAATGAAATATTTTGCGTGAATTGAGACATAACAGATACAGGGTGTAGCTGTGACATTCACTCGTATCCAATGAAGCAAAGGTGTTTATAAAGCAAATAGTTTGTTTGAATAATAAAAGTACTATGTATTTATAAAGCAAATAATTTGTTTGAATAATAAAAGTACTATGTGTTTATAAAGCAAGTAATTTGTTTGAATAATAAAAGTACTATGTGTTTATAAAGCAAATAATTTGTTTGAATAATAAAAGTACTATGTGTTTATAAAGCAAATAATTTGTTTGAATAATAAAAGTACTATGTGTTTATAAAGCAAATAATTTGTTTGAATAATAAAAGTACTATGTGTTTAGAAAGCAAATAATTTGTTTGAATAATAAAAGTACTATGTGTTTATAAAGCAAATAATTTGTTTGAATAATAAAAGTACTATGTGTTTATAAAGCAAATAATTTGTTTGAATAATAAAAGTACTATGTGTTTAGAAAGCAAATAATTTGTTTGAATAATAAAAGTACTATGTGTTTATAAAGCAAATAATTTGTTTGAATAATAAAAGTACTATGTGTTTAGAAAGCAAATAATTTGTTTGAATAATAAAAATACTATGTGTTTATAAAGCAAATAATTTGTTTGAATAATAAAAGTACTATGTGTTTATAAAGCAAATAATTTGTTTGAATAATAAAAATACTATGTGTTTATTAAGCAAATAATTTGTTTGAATTATAAAAGTACTATGTGTTTATAAAGCAAATAATTTGTTTGAATAATAAAAGTACTATGTGTTTAGAAAGCAAATAATTTGTTTGAATAATAAAAGTACTATCTGTTTATAAAGCAAATAATTTGTTTGAATAATAAAAGTACTATGTGTTTATAAAGCAAATAATTTGTTTGAATAATAAAAGTACTATGTGTTTAGAAAGCAAATAATTTGTTTGAATAATAAAACTCGCTCTTTATACTTAGCAGAAATTCAGGTAAAATCTTAGTTTTTAAATAAATTAATCGTATAGATCGTTCGTAATATGTTGGGTCTTTATTCTAAAAAGAGTTTCGAGTATTGCGAGCTATACTATAAGTTATAATTATCAAATACCAGCTTCTGGTTTAGTGGAAAACTATAAAATTTTGTAAAAACTTTGGCAAACAAAAATATCGCTAATAAAAGTTAACACATACATCACCCTTGCAAACGGATCATCCATTAATATATGGACACAATGCGATGCCTTAAGTCCAACTCATCTCACAAGTTTTAATTGTGCTTCAATAATGGTCGTGATTTCTAGGATTTCTTGTCCAACATTTTAGATCGAAATACCCATCTCATTCTGTTAATAAGATTTCTTGTTATTAGGTTGACAAGAAAGTTCTTGTGAGATTTTAAATTTTGATTTCAAATTATGCATAAGTTTTCGTTTTAATACCTTTACTTTATATATCAATTCAAAGGGCTTTTTTCGTCTATTGAATCGTTTACATTACAATTGTTTTAAAACAATTATGTTTTCTTTTTAGAACGTCGACTACAAGATGAGAAAAAAACAATTTCGCGCAATTTTCTTATTTCAATTCAGGCAACGCCGAAAAGCTGCTAAAACAGCTCGTGATATCAACGAAGCGTTTCAACGCACCACACTATGGTGGTTTAAGAAATTTCGTGGTGGTGACGATTGTCTTGAAGATGATGAGCGTAGTGGTCGGCTATCGGATGTTTACAACTATAAATTAAGAGCCTTAGTCGAAGCCAATCCACGCACAACTGTTCGAAAACTTGTTTCTGAATAAGACGTAACGTATACGATTTCCAACCATTTGAGAGAGATTGGAAAGACAAAAAAAACTTAATAAATTGTGCCTGAAGAATTGAACGACAACCAAAAGAAACGCCGTTATGAAGTGTTATCTTTCCTTCTTTTAAGAACGACCCGTTTTTTGACCGAGTTGTAACTTGCAATGAACGGTTGGTTCTTTACGACAACCGGCGACGCTCAGCTCAATGGTTAGATGCTGACGAACCTCAACGACACTTCCTAAAGCCAGAGTTACACCAAAAGAAGGTTATGCTGACTCTTTAGTGATCTGCGACCGGTCTCAACCATTACAATGTTTTTAATGCAAGCGAAAGCATTACGCCAGAGAAGTACTGTCAACAAATGTATGAAATGCATCGGAAACTTTCACAACAACACCCAGCATTAGTGAACAAAAAAGGCACAATGATCCTCCACGAGAATACCCGACCGCACGTTGCTAACCCAACCCTGCATACGTTGAATGAATTTGACTAAGAAATTCTGCCTCATCTGCCATACTCTCTAGACCTCTCACCTATCGATTATGACTTTTTCAAGCATCTCGACAACTTTCTGCGTGAGAAATGCTTCAAAAAACCTAAGCGATGTTAAAAACGCATTCAGCGACTTCATCACCACCAGAACAGAAGATTTCCGCGTTACTGGCATAAATACATTTGTTTTGCGTTGGCAAAAGTGTGTTGATTTTGACGGTGCTAATTTCAATTAATAAATTTTTGTTTGAGCTGAGATATGTTTATCTAAATCAAAAAGTTTAAAACCGCAAGAACTTTCTTGTCAACCTAATATTCACTAATCAAGCGTTGCCAATTTTTTTCAAATGCAAAGCTAACATCTGTTGTACCATAGTTTTCAATCGTTTGCTTTTTTTTATTTGAATTGTAAAATGTACTTTTAAAAAGAGTATGGTTTGATATTTTGGTTAAAGAACCATCTTTATTGTTTAATTGCTCGTGTAAATTTGAAAATGCTAATATTAAATAGTCATTTGTGAATTGACTATACATATATATCCAGAATATTTAAAACATGAAAAACATGAGTCTTAATATAGATTCATCAAAAAAAAATGTCAAAAAAATTTTTTTTAAGTAGGTATTAATAGCACGACAAAACAATACTGCGTCCTTGTTTTATACTTTAAAATGTCATAGAAGAAAACTAATCGGATCCTTGATTTATATATTGTTGATGGTATTTTTAATACAATATATTGAAATATATTCTAAATAGATTCAGAACCATGTAATTAAACTGAAAAGATTTTCTCTTGGATGTAGATCATTTGGGAGGATAAAATCGTTTTTACCATTACTCTAAGATTTAGTAAGAACTTTTTTTAATTATCACTAGTTTTATAAGACAAGAAAAACGTAGAATATTCAGTAATTATTTTAATTATAGTTCATATTAATATATATATATATATGTGTGTGTGTGTGTGTGTGTGTAAACAGAGAGTGAATAAAGAAACCATGTCAAAAAGTAAAAGTAATACAAGAACAAAATAGTTTTGCACCACTTTCGTGCTCCTTTATAAAAACTATAGATCAAGATATAAAGACACCAAACCGTATCGATAAAATATGTATTCTATTTTTGATCAAATTTTATTACGTGATTTTGATTGGGAAAAATAGCTAAATATTTAAGTTTCAGAGACCTTTAGAAATTATTGAAGATTAAGAAGTATTGCTCATCTGACTTTTAACGTGTACGGATCAAATTTAATACAAACCTGAAATGTTTTACTTTTCGAATGTAAGGTTAGTCCTATATGTAGATAAAACTCGTTTAAAACACTTCAAAAAGGTTTCATTCCATATATGCTTCAACGAACTTTAAACTTGCACATTTCACATATAACTAAAGTACTCGAAATGTATCTCAGCAGCTGTGTTTAAAAAAAAAAGCATAATGATCGAATAAACAAGTTTAGGGTTAAATTCCATACATACAGATATAGCAATTGCTAAGATCCATTGGTTATACGCATACACACACGCACGCACGCGCACGATCACATACACACACTCACAAACACACATACACACACATATATATATATACTTTTTATTTGTTTTACATAAGCATTTATGTCGCTACACATTCATTTACATAAAAGTACTGTTTACTTTTCATTGAAATCAGAACACAGACATAGTGCGACAACTACTATAGTTATTATAACTATACGCATCCTGATGTGTACATAATCTACTGTATTTATTTCATACTTCAGTCTAAAAAATCTATCGGTAATCGCACAGTTGGTAAAGCCCGTGTAAACAAATATTGAAGACAAGTTGTTACTCATGTAGCAAATGCTGCTTTTCACATCACCGAAATGGTTGATTAGAAAAGCAAACGTCTATTCTCATGGTTTTAGTTATGTTATCAAAGTTTACAAAACATTTCTCTATCTATGTCCAAAGTGCCTTGAGATCAATGATTTCTTTTTTTTTTCCCTGTTTTCGTAGATGTGCAGTTCATTTCCGAAAGCATTGGTACATAGGCACCATATAACTAGCCTTAAATTATCCTATCAGTTGTAGCAATTCAACAATGCTCAACTTTGATACTCTTAAAGGTGGTAATAAATATAAAAAAATAATTATCATTTTATACCTGCAGACACTAGTATTTTATGATTGATTTTGACACAAAAACATTGAACAAATAAATAATTACACCGAAATAAGCATGTATTGTTAACCAGTGTCTGCTTAAATTAAAGAATTCTGGTTATTTACAGAGAGTATCTATAAATGCACACACACGCATATACATATTCATATATGAATACGAATATGTGTACATGTTATCTTCATCAATTGCAGAAAAAAGATTCCTGGAAAAATGCTTCATTTTTTATTCGTTATTCGTCTCTTATCTATAAATGTTCGTCTCTTGTTCAGATATAAAAACGAATTCAATTTTTAAATTGGAACTTTATGAAATCTATGTTACTATATTAGAAAAATATGCTGAATTATATTTTATTGTTATTCGTTAAAGTTACTAAGTTACAACAACTAATAAAAACCTAGTAAACATAATTAAACTGTATTGACATAATGGGTTGTCTTGTAAAAATAATAGTGTATATTTCATTATTGTTGAATAAATGAGTATTGTTTAAATATGGAAAATCAACAATATGTTGTAATATTTATGTATTTTGCAAATTGATGACCGTGAATTATACTTATTTTTATTTTACAGGGCCCGGTCTCTTTCGATGGGCCAGATCGACAGGGTTTAGCAGTGATTCAACAATATCAAGGTAAGACTTTCTTTTCATATTTTCGTTTTGATTTCATCTGTATAATCAATTCTATAAATATAATAAAATCCATTCCATTTTTTTTAATGTGAATACAGTTACATCTCTTGAAGCAGAGCAATACAATTTATACTGAATCACTTCGTCAATGGTTTGATTTTAACGTTTATACAGAGAAATTGCATTTCATGAATTGGTAATAATATTATTATCTGAATAGAAATGTTAGCTGTGCAATAATTATGAATCGTCATGGACAAAAATTGACGCTATAGAAATGTTCACGCATTGGATGTTCATGTACCCAACATTTTTTTATATGGCGGCACACTAATCAGCTGTTTTATTTTGGGTGGCAGACCTATCACAAAGAATAAATATATTTTCCTCGCAAAGGCTTTTTGCAACAATGAAAATAAATATTATATAAGGAATTATTCTATTCATATAAATAAGTCATATCAGGTATTCTATATTATTCTATCATCCAATTTTTCCCCCGTTGAAAATTCCCAATCCATAAGTATAAGTTAAAAAATGTCACGTTGTACACACGTTTTCACACGGAACCAACACGTTGTATGCAATCTACAACCAAATCAAACAACACCTCGAACTCACTTTTTCGTGTTGTAACAACGACATATATTTCCTCACTAGCAAAGTCTTGACCTTAAACTTTGACCTTGACCTTGATCTTAACCTTTGATCTTGACTATCATGTCAGATTTAGTCATCATAGGTCCAGTGGTGTGGGCTGTAGGCGAGTATATATACATAGGCTATAACCTTGATCTTTGACCTTAACGTTGAAAAATGGTGTGCCACATCCCTAGGTGGGTGGTCATCATGCCAGGATTGTTCATGATCGGTCCAGTGGTATGGGCTGTAGGAGATATATACACACATGCACGTATATACGCACACACACGAACTCTACTACTTTAACGTCACCAACGGCTCTCATGTGCCCGTCTTCTCCAACCTGCTCCCTCTCCTTTTTATAGTCCTTACAATTAGAATAAATATTTACATTTAACAGGATTGACCTTTTTACATAAATTGTTTAAATAACAAAGAAATGGTTATGATATATTTATGTAAACACAAAGAGAGTCACTTAGAGTCCGAGAGGGAGGCAGTTGAGTTCAAGCCACCGGAGATATTAGCTCGGAATAAATTCATTTCCTGTGTTCCTGGAGCTTGAAGGGATGCGTTTATATAGAGATGTAAAAAAAAGAGGAGCGTTGCAAACTGCCGCACTCGGAACATAAAAGGAAATAAAGTTATAAAATATAACTAACGTCATGTTGTTCCTTTCGGAAGGAAGTGTTCCTTTTACGTCGTTTTGAACCAACTACCAACCGCTGAAGAAAGGGGAACAAGTGAACACCAGATATACATCCTTTTTGTTTGTGAGCTACGTGCTTCGGGGGTAAGTAGTCCGTTACAGAACGGCCATTATGTGTTTATGTGTTGTGAACTGTATTTGAATGTAGAAACACACACACACTGTCTTGGTGCTATTGACTGCTATCCATAGTTAGTAGTTATGCATAAGTAATGTTTTGCATTCTTTTTTATCGCCTTTTCTTTCTTTTTTTTTTTTTGTTCTTTTTACTTCACCCTTCACCCTCTATCCCTTAAATATATTTCATGTGTCTTGGACCTTACCTTTGCCTGTACCCCTTAATTTTACTCAACTTTTAGTTATTATTACTATTATTATTATTATTATTATTATTATTACTATTATTATTATTATTATTATTATTATTATTATTATATATTTATGATTAGTGTAAACACATGAACATTATTTGGCAGAGATAACGTATAGAATAGTTAAGAATACATTCACATCCGTTTTTAAGTTAAGAATTGTTTTCTATATAGCAACTGTGTTATTTACAACTCATATTTAAAATGGAGAGGGGACTTTGTTAACTATTCTGTTTCTATACCGTTTTATTTTGCATAACAATTCGTTAATTATTTTCAATTGTTTATGAAATATTCAAATAGCATTTTGCCAACTAATGACAAATGCAAATCGGCTTTGTTTTAAAAGAGAAATGATCTTAATGGTTTCATTATTTTCAATCAATTATCCGGGGTTGGTTTATTATTATTATTATTATTATTATTATTGTTATTATTGTTATTATTATTATTATTATTATTATTATTATTATTATTATTATTATTATTATATTTTTATTGTCGTCGTCATTGCTTTATTATCGCTACTATCATCATCATTTTTATTGTCATTACCATCGACGTTATTACTGTTGTTGTTATTATTAATATTATTATGGTTAATAGTAAAATTCCCTCTATTATTCCACCACGCCAATCATCTATATCCAAAAATCTATTTTTGTCCTGTTAGACACCTCCAAAGAAGTTGCTACCCTATCTCTCTAACTTTGCCTTATAAAAAAGAGAACATAGAAATATTCCACATATTACCTAGAAAATAGTATACTTTGAAATCAAGTATTATATCCTTATAACTACCCACCCAGACCTTAAATCACCACCATAATATCCCTCCCAAAAGTATACACTAATTCATAGTGCTGTTGTCATCTCGCTTGCATCTGTAAAAAAATGCCCCTCCATAGATAATCGACACCTTACACGCCGTTAAATTAGGACCACCACACATCCAGTTAAGCACCTACTTTAACTTTAATCCTAAAACATATACTCCATACACTTAAGACTATGATAAAGAATCTATACACCTTTCTGCACTACACTATATATAATACGCTCCTCCTTTATATAGAATTCGACCCCCCAACATGATCTATAATTTTAATTTGTTTTGATCTATTTCGTTCCTAATGAATCCAACGCTAGACGCTGCATCCCACTATGTTACCTAGCATCTTCTCTACTCTTCTGATGAGAAGAAATAGGCTTCGAAATGCCTTGGCATAAAGGGTCCATTCTATCCCCTAACTAATCGATTGTATTCCCTTATTGAATAAATGAACCAATCTATATCCACCAATATATACTTCTGTGACTTCATTTCCCATTTCACACTCCTATTGTTTTCATATGCATATATATATATATATATATATATATATGTCATCTTCTATAATATAAATCTCACATGTCTGTTTAAATGTATGTATGTATGTATGTATGTATGTATGTATGTATGTCTGCCTAAAACAGAGGCGACGGATTAGCACAAGGTCGGGATCGTTATGAAGCTCGACCCTTCGGACGACAAATATCGGAGAATTGGCTAAAAGCGATAATTCCTACACCTTCAACTGGGTACTTTTCTACAGGGAGAAGTCGATTTTTTCGCCGATATTTTCGAAAGTTATCCCTTCTTTTCGATTGACTAGCCTTAATTTAAACGTCCGTAACTTACAGTTTGGTGATGGGCGCAACAGCAAAGGCATCACTTTTTTCACATTCTCTTTCTCCTTCGCGGTATGAGTTCGAACCTGCGTACCTACTAACACTTTGTTTATTGCTGAACACACGCCTCCAAACACTCGAGCAAAGCTGGGCACCCAGGCTAGTATATATGTGTGTGTGTGTGTGTGTAATATGTATGTATATACCCGTTTTAGTTACACGAGTACATAACAGATCATTATTTGTAAAATGTTTATGCCCGTTATATACACCACTATGAAACATATATGTTTTGGGATCATATGTATCCACACCCCGCTATAGTGAATTAAGCTCGAGACTTATTGAGTGATGTGTTTCTGTTCAATGTTCAATGTAGTGGCGTGTAGTGTGGTATCAGTTTTAATGTCATGTACTGCATTCTATTTTTGAGTGGTCGGTTAATATAGCTTATGTACCTTAAACATGATATAATCTTTGGGGAGCCTAAGTCAATATGTAAATTATCACAGAAAGCTGTCTATTAGTCATCTTTACACCTACGTTATGTATACTTGCGGAAATATGCAACCGGAGAGTGAGAAAGGATATTATTGCTTGTAAATATTGTATCAGATAATTACAGATGGGAATTTTGACATTAAAACCATACATAATATAAATATATTTACAGAAGCATTTATTTCAAGATTGAATTGCAAATCTTAATAATAACAAATCTGATATTGTTGTTCTATCAATCTAATAGATTTATAAAGGGTATGGAAATTAGAATTGTATTAATATAAACTGGAAAGATTAAATCACTTAAGTTGCTTATGAGGCCCGAATTAAAATCTCATTGAAAATTGAGATTTCGAACGCTAACTTCTAAGGAACGTATCACATCTCTAATTAGTGTCTGGCATTTTACAATTACTCCTTTTAAATTTGATCTCTCCAAGTTCCAAGAGTCCATTAATAGAAAGTCTTGTTTCATAAGATATACATAAATTCGATCAAAGCAATGTGGATTGACAGACCCGAAATCTTAAGAGCGGTAGGAGGTCGTCCATGAAGCCGCATCTCGATAAAGTCAATCAGTTCTATTTTAGTTACCGGGCAAATGTTTAAAAGCAGCAAAGAGCGAAGAGGGTAAGAACAATAGAGAGATTTTATATTGAACAAAACAAAGATTATCGTGACATTATGTTAGCTTTAAACAATGGCTAGGCACAATGATACCTTTACTAAGTAAAACACGTTCTTTGCTAGCGACTATCAACTGTAGAGATAAATTAATAGAAGTGCCTTCTCTGTATTTCTAAAAAGCAGAAATCTTACAATGAATCTTATTTCTCCTAAAATTGTTGCGTCGCTTTAGTGACTAAGTTCTCGTATACTTAAATAAACTTTATACATATCATGTACTTGTTACGTCGACGTTATATGTGTAGATTGGTTAGAAAATTCAAAAGTTTATAAGGAACAATTGAGAATGCTTTGGGATATGATTAATATATCCTTATAATATATACAGAATGTGTAGTTAAATAATAAATTCTTGAGGTATTTAATGTAGACTAGCAAAATAAATGAAACGTCTTGATATACGGAAGCGCTGAGACACCTACATGTGGCGGATCTGCTTGAAGGGCGGTTGATGAAGATCCGTGTAGTCAATATCAATAAGATATATACTAACATAACATGTCTGTGGTCTTTTAAAACATGTTCGAGCTACTGTGTCTTAGGTAAAAATGGAAATCGACAGGGAATTGAAAATAAAAGTGGACAACAAAACATGGCCTCACACAATGAGTATATACTAGTATCATAGTATTTTTAGCACTTCATAAAAAACGGGCATAATACACGGTCTGTTATACATTATAAAATACAATGTTTGAACGCCGAACGCAATGCACTAATTTTATTATTTACACACAATAGCAGTAAAACCTTCAAACATTGTCAGTATATCGGACTATATAGGAGTTAATTTTAGATTGTTATTTATATATATATATATATATATATATATATATATATATATATATATATATATATATATATGTGTGTGTGTGTGTGTGTGTAAAAGAGATTTAGAAGGCTGTCACAATGCGAGGAATGAATTATAGTCGCTGTTGGTAAGAGGAGACGAGAACAAGTGGCGATTTACAAATCAATAAGTACATATATATATATATGTTTTTTTATTATTTTTTTTTAATATATATATTTATTCAGTTGTATGGTAAAATGTCTTACTTGTTTTCATGCGACATTTCGGAAAAATTTTCCCTTTTCAAATGGTGTGCGTAACAGGTCGATTCAAAGCATGCTGGATGAAGGGCCGGAAGTTGTGTAGCTATGTGAGGCTTCGGGCCAAATGTGAGTAGGGGATGTATGTATGGTATGATTAGGTGATTAACGTGTTTATAAATTTGCTATTTTTATTTGTCTTTATTTTTATTTTATTTATTTATTTTTTTGTTTGTTTGGTTTTAACTTGTTTTAGCGTAAGATTTTTTTTCTTGTTCTCTGTTATGTTGTCTTTATCATTATTACTATTATTTATTTTTTTGTTCTGCTGATGTGTGGATATCTCTGCTTTTCTGGGTCACTTAAGCCGCTGCTGGGCTGTGTCCGGTCGGCTACTGTAGGGGCAGGCTGTGAAAGCGGAGGGGGGTTGGGGTCGGTAGCTAGGTGTTTAGGTTAGTGTTGCTGGGGGTGGGAAGATATGCGAGGGGGAGGGAAGGGGAATAGGGGTGACATTCTTTGGGAGTTGTTAATTTGTTTATATTCGTTAGTGGTAGTAGATTTTTATATTTTTTTTTTTTTTACTCTAATTGGTTTGTATTACTTCGGCTAACTTTTAATTTTAGTTGGGTTGTATTAACTTTTGATTTTAGTTGGTTTGTATTACTTCAGTCACCTTTAATTTTAATTACATTTTTTTTAATTAAGTATATACTGCTGTTTTATTTATTAAGTTTCCTTTGTTATATTATTGTTATTTTATTTAATTTATTTATTTTTTTGTATTATTTATATGGGAGGAGGTTGTGGTAATGTCCTGTTTGGAATGTGAGGCGGGCTGTGAGCTGTGTGCAGTGGTGTATCTGTTCTAATGGGTTATGGTTGTAATGGCAAGTGTTAGGTGGGAGCCGTACGTAGAGTTATATATTTTAGTTTTAGTTGGTTTGTATTACTTCAGTAACTTTCAATGTTAATTAATTAATTATTATTACTTATTTTTATTTTGTTTTTAAATATATACTGCTGTTTTATTTATTAAGTTTCTTATAGTATGTTATTGCTATTTTATTTATTTATTTATTTATTATTAATATTATTATTATTTTTCTTTTTTTTCTTTTTATTTATATGGGAGGAGGTTGTGGTGATGTCCTGTTTGAATGTGGGGTGGGTTGTGAGCTGTGTGCAGTGGTGTATCTGTTCTAATGGGTTATGGTTGTAGTGGTAGCTGTTGGGTGGGAGCCGTGTGTAGAGTCATATGATGAATGAAGATCCTAGCTCCAGTCTGTTATTGAGTGCTGGCCGTAATTTGGATATTAGTAGCGATTCTTTTATGCGAAGATTCCCGATATTGCGTTCTGTGGCTAAAATATCGACTTTAATAGATTTGCTAGTGTTTCTGCAGGTGTTGAGGTGTTTATATATATATATATATATATATATATATATATATATATATATATATATATATGCATATATATATTGCTTTCCTAAACATACAAATACGAAAAGGTACTGACTGACTCCTTCTTGAAAATGAAGGAGGCTTTACACTCACACACGCAGGAACACACACACACCCACACCCACACACACACACATATATATATATATATATATATACTAGCAGCAGTACCCATCGTTGACTGGGTTCAAACACAGCCTACAGAAAATCGACTTTGATTGATGAAAGTATGATAGGTTATGAAAAGGAGGGGGTTATAAAGAGATAGGTTTTGATACTCAGACATTTTACCCTATGCAAAATATGATGAAAGTAAAGATAATTTTCGCGAAAATATATTTTTTATATCAACTTTGTTTCCATTCGTAGCCAAGAGTGACCAACAAAATGATGTTTCCTTGCAAAGAGAAAATGTTATATATATATAATAATATAAATATACAAGAAATAAATGTTACCATAATAAATAAAAATTACTTTTATGGTAGAAACGTTCTTTGGTTTGTATTTTTAAGTAGTTTGTAAAAAATTATTAATTCACGAACCGGTTTTTAAAAAAAATCAAAATGGCAGCGACTTTGAAATGGAGAGCCCCGTTTTCAATTTGAAGGAGGGTCACCTAAGCATTCTGTGTTAATAATTTAAGAAAGTTCCGTCAACGTAAGGAATACTTATAAACATATTCTAATATTTTCCGTTATTTTGTGCTTGAGGAATATTCGATTATGGCATGTGTAGTTTATATAAAAATTAATTTAAGTAGTATTCGCTTCAAATTTCGTTTTAATTTCGGTTCGCTGAAATTATTTCAAGTAAAGAGCATTAAAAACTATTACAAAACAAAAAAAAAACATGAACTGAACTTTTATTGACTATTGTAACATTTATTTCTTGTGTATCTATTTTTTCGGATATTCGTTGGTTGGCTTTTCTGTTAAACACTCTTACTAAACAATATCGACGAAATATCGAAAAACAAAGAAACAAAAACAGTTTTTAAAAATAATGAAGCGTTACTTACTTTAGTAAAATAATCCGAAACAGCAAAATGGGATATTAAAAAAGTAAATACGTAAATACTTTAGTTTTTAAACCAAAGAATCGATATAAATATGAATAAGAAGTAAATGGCACCCTTTTCAAACATAACATCTTCGTTTCAGTTTTACAGTATTGAACTGTGTAGTATTGCGTCGTCGGATTCAGGGTTGTACTATTGTAATGTAAAGAACACGCAGAAAGGGTTGTAATCAACTGAATTCCTTCAAGTACACTGACAAAGAAAAACTTAAACAGATATATAAATAAAAATAAAAAGGTTATGTAAATGTTTTTAAAAAGACACGTAATCACGTGAGCAGGATTTTTCCTTTGTTGACGCG
>NC_136484.1:68726784-68756784 GCF_053919585.1 Euprymna scolopes | reverse complement strand
GCTTTTTTCTGTAACATATGCAGGAGTACCTCTAAACTAATCAACATATCATTATAAATTTGAAAGCACGACAACTAGGCGTAAGCGTGGGTAATATGAGTTATATTTAGTTTAATTTAGTTTAATGCAAAGGAGACAAAACGTGGGATGAACATACTTTGTGAAAAATTATTTACCCCCCAATCTTTATGAAAATGTAATACTAAGTATTAATCATTATTAATAAGTATTCTTCAAATTTTAGTTCCATTCTCGTATTTTTCAATGATTTTCGACGGTATAATATGGACACAACTTTCTATTTGAAAGTTGATATTTTCTCGGAATGGAATAAAATTTGACCCATAGTGACTAGTGACTAATTAAGCTAAATTCTTTGAATTTGACTTTTAAGGTGCCTTTAGCTTTACATTTTAGACATTATCTAGAGTTAATACCATGTAATGGGTTTTGATTAAAAATAAAAGATAAATTTTATTATCATTATATCTTGAGTTTTACTTTCTTAAGCAGGCATAGTAATACAAAACAGTACTATTGTTGGGGGGATACATTTTATCCACCCTGTGACGCCTATTCTTCTACGAAGTGAACAACTGCTCCAATGCTTCTAAAAATTAGAAAGAAAATTTTTTACATAATTGAGAGCAAGCGTACTTCATTTCAGTTGGCAGCATATAAATGAAGTGACAGAATGTGTTCTATCGTTAATTATACACCCTACATCAAAATTTATTTGATTGTTTTTGATATTTTAGAATACTATTAACCATACCGCTTACATTTTTGCTTGGTAATTCATTTTGTAATCTAACTTGTCCATAACTAATAAAAGAACAACTTTTAAGTAAAATTCAATAACATGACGATGGTAAAATTCTATTTCTTAAGACATTGGTATTCTGTTTCTAGTTTGGTGCGTCGCAGCATCTGCTCTAGCTATCCAGCCCGAAGCTAAAATTGGTTCTCTGAATGCAGACCTGAGCGGATGATAAGTTGACCAGTAACACGCCCCCCCTTGGCATTACAGACAAAGTCTGACGGAAATGCACGCCAACATGGTCGGAGCTAGCGTAACTGCATGAGTTTCCGGGAAGATGTTACGGTGATTCCCCATCTGCCTATCGGGGCTTCTTCTTAAGAAGGATACATTGATTTAACTGATTCTCTAATGATTTTATTGTTTTTTGTTTTGTAGAATGATTTGTTGACTAAGTTTCAGACATCATTTCTTTATTAAAGCCAAATATCTTTCTCTGGGGTGTTCTTTGGTGATATGAAAATAGCCAGTGGTCGCTGGAGACGAAATCTGTACTTTTGCTATCCTTGCGATAAACGTCTGACATCGTGCACTTTTTTGGTGAAGAGTGATTTTGTTTTCTTCATTTTTAGCTGTTTTCTGATGTTTTACTTCCGAAGCATTACTAATGTCATATAATATTCACTATTGATGATTGCTCTTTTCTTAGAGCAATTGATGAATAAAATACTTTGCACATTTCAAAATACGGACGCCAAAAATGGCTGATGTTTGCTTCTTTGATCGCTTTGGGCGAATTTTAATTGCTGTTGTGCACTTGGGTAACTGCAGATTTGACTATAGAGTAAATTTGTAGTTCAATATTTCATTGTCACATGATGATGTAGAAAACACTTCTTGGGTCGAAAAATTTGCAAACAATACTCTTAATCTTCGACGAGTAGTTCCTTTTTATCAGTTTCGCCCGCTCTGAACACGACTTGTGTATTTAATAATGCTCAGGAAAATAAATAAAATACACTACTTTTTGATATCTTCAACTCCTCGGCTATTAAAATGTACGATCGGTCAAACAAATTCATGGATTTTCTTGATGTTTTACGGGGCAACTACTGGATTTAGGCAACCTGAGAATTCGGCATAATCTTTTCTTTTAACTACTGCAGTTAAATACCGCAACCGTTGTTTTTGATGGACAGAGAACGAATAACACTTATGTAGCCATTGTTATTCTTGAATAGTATATTTACCATCAGAAAACAATTTTTTATCAAGACGCAGAGTAAAGATTTTTCTCCTTGTTTTCAAAATTAGAAATATAGTTTCGTTCAAATAACTGTAATTTGTAAACTAATCTTCGATTTTGGCTTAAATTTTGACTCGGGTTATTTGAATATTGACACTTTATGAACATCAGCTGAGTTTTTATTAGCTGTTACATTTGTATGTAATTCTTGGGACTTATTGAATGATGTGTTACTATTTGCGTTGTTATATACATAATGTTTACATTATAAAACTATTTTAATATTCTCACAGGTTATTTCACGAGGTTCTATTATTCTTTATTTAAAAAAAAAATGCTCCTCAGTTGTTATAACTATCCAAAACAAAATTAATTAAATAAAACGACGAAACTTGCTCGATATTCTAGAAAGCATTCGTAAAATAGGAAGAAAATGCGTTTAAATAAATGCAATTGTATAGCATTTAATTATTTCCTTTTTCTTTATTTTTTTCGCTTTTCCTTTATATATATATATATATATATATATATATATATATATATATATATATATATATATCACATGAAAAGTTGTCTAAAAGTATTACTCAATAAACCTTGTATATTAAGTTATAATTTAGAAGGCGGTGAGTGAATCCGCTGATTTTTTTAGGGGGGGGGGTAGAATTTGGAAGATTAGAGATGGTTCAGTTCTTTTCCACTGCAAGAACTTAGACGACAATGTCGAAAAGTGGAAATCCGAAGTCAGAGCTCAAGATGAGTGGCATTCTGATTTGCAAGAGTGGCTGGACAGCCCTGTCAGCATTACTTAGTGAGGGCGCCGCAGGTAATTAGTAATAAACTAACCCCTTCTCAAAAAGAGAAGGCAAAGCCTGAGATGGTGGACAGCCTAGAACTGCGCAGAACAAAATTCCCACCGCAAAAGCAACATGGACCGGACCATTACTGGAATGGTCTCATCTCTGAAGATTTAAGGGGCCCGAGGATAAAAATACTTCGTTTCCATTTCCATAGCAAATTACATATTTCTACTTAAAATAATTAAGAAACTAAGAGTGTCGTTCAATCTGTAAAGGGGGTGTTTAATCGATAATATTCCGAATAATTAAATATAATAATCATTAAAATCCTATTTTACTCTTTAGAATTCTCTTTATATTCTCATTTATAATACAAATCTATTTTTATCCAATTCTTCCATTACTTACAAAAGTTACAAAATACGCATCTTGTAAAAAAATATAAGCGATTAGAAAAGGCATAGATTTGCCAGCAGCACTAATTATATTTTTTTCTAACATTTCGGCGAATTCAGCTCATCTACATGTATAAGTATATCGTATATTTGCAAGTTTGAAAATGCCATGTGAAATTCCCATAGATGATATGGCACAATATATCCGTATTGCATTTGCTTTGTATTGACCTTTGTTTCGTGTTTCTGATGTTCTCTTTAATCCACCGTTCTATCAAAGATAACTTGCTTCAAATGCGAATTGTCCTTTCAATGCAGTAAACTGCAACTCGTCACATCTCTTCAATTCGATTTGCGATATCAGATTTAGTGACCTTACGTCCTTTGTTCAAGTATCAAATAGTTCAAAAGGCCCATCTGTCCATATATAATATTCAATGTCACCTCTAATTCCAAGAAACATCAACCGAATTTCTAACACATAACACAAATCTTTACCGTTTCTAACGTCATTGATAATATATATACGCCTATAAATTCGTCTTTCTTTTGTGTGTATTCATATTCATATTAAACCTCCTCTTTTCTATTTATTTAAAAAGAAAAGACAATTTTCTTATATATGGGTTGTGGATTTGCATTTACTAGTAAAAGATCGAGTTAATTTGAATATTCTTTGAAACATTCATTTTAATTAATTCCCTATTAGTTTTTTTTTTTTGTTTTATTTTGTTTTCTGATGGGTTGATCATCTTTAGTAAACTATTACGGGTAATTATATTCATGCAGATATTCTACATGACATATACTTGCATAATATTGGCGTAAAAAGTTTACAGCAATCACAAAATTGTTTCCATATATATTTATGTATACGTATATATTTTTGTTTATTCTATAAAAGTGAACGTGTATATGTGTCTATGTGTCCATTTCCCTACGCAATAACTTTGTCAATTTTCAGTTTATATACTCGAAATTTGATATACAGCGTACTGAGATTTGGGAAAATCTTTGTAATCCGTGTTCGGCCAGAAATTTGGCTGTTAATGGTCAAAGTACAACGATTTGACCTTTGAGAACTCTACCAAACTCCTCCGACAATTTTGGGTCTAAACACTTGAACTTTTACATATAGGCTCCTTGGACATGGATCTAACTTAATAACTTGATTTGAGCCAAAAACAACAAGTGTTAAGGGGTCATAATAGGGGTCGAAGTTAAAAAAAATTGACCTTTTTTTTTGGGGGGGGGGTCAGCATACACTTCCAAACACCCGGGCAACGCCGGAAACCCATGCTAGTATATCTATAAAAGTGAACGTGTCTGTGTATCTGTCTGTATATGTACATTTCCCTACGCAATAAGTCTGTCAATTTAAAGTCTACAGACTCGAAATTTGATATACAGGGTACTGAGATTTGAGAAAATCTATGTGATGTGTTTTCCGCTAGAAATTTGGCTGTTAAGGGGTCAAAGTTCAACAATTTTACTTTTGAGAACTCTACCAAACTCCTCCGACAATTTTGGGTCTACACACTTGAAAGTTTAGATATAGGTTCCTTGTACATGGATCTAACTTAAAAACTGGATTTGAGCCCAAATCTATATATGTAAAGGGATCATAATAGGGGTCAGAGTTTCAAACAATTGACCTCTGCGGTCTCTACCAAATTACTCTTAATTTGAAATTTTACATGAAGGTTATTCAGAGATAGGGCAAGCTTTTTAATCGGTTTGGATCGAAAATTTTTAGTTACCAATATATAAATGTATGTATGTATGTATGTTTGCATGTCTGCCTAAAACTTTCCACAGAAGTGACGGATTTTACCAAGATCATGATCCTTTGGAAGTTCGACCTTTCAGACGACGACTGTGCACTTTTTGACAGGGACGGTCGCATTTTCGCCGATATTTTTTGATTCGATTGTCTAGCCTTCATTTAAACCTACGTCATTTCCGGTTTGGCGGTGGTCGTAACAGCAAAACGTAAGGTTTTTCCCGTTCTTTTCCTCTTTGCGGTACGAGTTCGAGCCTGTTTTCCTACTACCGCTTTTTTTTTGCTCAACATACACCTCTGGTTTACGACATTCGGTTGCGCATGCGCGCATAAACATTACCCGATAAGAGCGTAAATAATCAACTGTTTTACTGTGTACGTTTTGGTTTGTTTTTTTGTTTTTTGCGTTTAAATTATCCAAATAAGCAATTGTTTATACTTTCTGTTTTTTTTACATTGTTCATTTCCGTATTATCTTAATTAGTTCTATTGATTTTATTATTAACATATAAATCAAATGTTTGATCCAATCGGTCATGAATGTTTGTTTAAAATAAATGAAATAAAAAGTTACATTTATTTTCAATTCCTATTTAAAAAGCCATTCTTAACATGGGGGGAGTGTTTTTAACTATTCTGTACTCTCAACTAACAATTTCATTTAAAAAAGATATATCAAAATTTGGATTTAACTTTAAGTATTATGGTATCTGTTCAGTGCACATTTACCTATAAGTGTGGCAAACCACTTATAATTCAATGACTGTAAGTTTGTTTGTTTTTTTTTTCAAAAATAAACAATTATAAACAGAACGACTCATAGAAATCTATCGATATTCTTTTTTCATTTTAATATACTTTCATGGAAATGTTTCTGTAATGTCACAAGAAACTAATTTCTTTACATCACAAGTGTCACGCTCATACATTAATTCCATAGCTAATATACCATACTGATCCAACGGGTCACGGGTAGTCTAGTATATATATATATATATATATATATATATATATATATATATATATATATATATTATTTGTTGCCTATGTCGGACTCTTTGTTTATGGTTGTCGCTATTTATGCATAAGTTTACTTAGATTTGGCCCAACAATTCAGAGAGACAAACATAAACAAATGCTAACGAGAGTCCAACATAGAATTCGAAACCGATGGTACTGATGTATTTCTTTTTTTTTTTTTTTTTTGTAACACATATTAATATAAATATAAATAAATAAATATTACGCCATTATTTTTTAATAGTTCTTAATGATCGAGTATTCTGTTTGGTTTTCTCCCAGTAATCTTCTAGGTATGTGTGTGCCAGTGTGTATGCATACACATATATATTCCCACATATATATAATATATATATATATACGTGTATATATATATATGTCTGTGTGTGCGTTATATGTACAAATGCACACATTTGTATGTGTAACTTCAAACTTTGTTATCAATTATATCGTTTTCACTAAGTAATTGTGATGTGTGCCCCATTTGATTCTTTTTACAATACTTATTTATCCGTCGATGCTTACGAAGTGCCATTTAAGCCTATTTATGTGTGCATTTAACAGGATAAACCGCGAACGCTATTTTGTCTGCTGCATTTTCTTTGTTGCGTGGAGATTTCAATTTGTGAACTTATCGGCTTTGCAACCATAGTTAACCTCTTTCGTATTCTGCCAATATTATGCTTACCTTTTTATCTCTGCGACCAGAGATTTCTCTGAGTAAATAAGTCTATTAGTCATTATATTTCAAACGCGATTTTATGTTTATCTGCCATAACACGACGTGGGAATACTTAGCACAATCTAATAAGCTTTTTCAGATATATATATATGCGATTTGTGAGAGTTGTTTAGGAAAATTATTTTGGAAAATCAGAGATCAGTAGAACAAACAGTAAGGAAACTGTAATATAAGACCGCACAATTCTTTAATAAATATTTATTATTAAGATAAAGGCATGAAAGCAGTCAGAGTATAAAGTATATGATTTATCTATGGAATGCTGTATCGGATGTAACAAAAATCGAGTGAAGATGTCGGAGTTATGCTTTATGAATTGTGGATAAGGTCGTATATGTCGGCGGGATATATTACACCTTCTTATCTAATAAGGTATTTTTTTCTAAAAAGTAAGAGGTTTACTTATTTACTAAACTAGTAGTTTTCTTATTTCTCGTGTTAATTACAGCAATTGGCCAGAACATGACAATGATTTGCAGGTTTTAATGTAAAGGTACTAAAGAACCTTGTAAAAATCCGCCAGTAATTTTCTTTCTTTGTTCACAAGAGAATTATCACTTGCCAAGACCCGAAGGCCACTCAAATATAGGGGTTAATGAATTTAAGGTGATAATATAGTAATCATTAAATTGAATGAGGATTCTAGACATAAGGTTTCGTAATATTATTTTTTCGTTTTAATAGTTGGAAGATGATAAAAAAGTAATGCCAAACTTTCCTGTTGGGGAAATTCATTTTTCTAGTAGTAGAGATATATGTAAAATCTTTGTTGTTTTTTTTGTGTGTTTTTATAATCATTAAGACATTTCGGTGGCATGTTTATCTTCTTCCGGAAAAAAGACATTAAAAGATTGAAACATTTGGTTTTAATCAAGAATTAAAAAGAGAGTAAAGTCTTTTTTTTTTCTTCTTCTGACTCATTGAGGAAAGCACTTTTACAAAACAAGCCAGCCTCGGCGAATGAATGCACTGTTCAGTTTTTTTTTTTTTTTGTATGTGTTTTTTTAATGTGTTTTTATGTGTTTTTATTGTTTTTTTTTTTTTGCATGAGCTTTTTTTGTATGTGTATTTTTGTGTGTGAATGTGTGTGTGCAACAATTACCTTTCACTTCCACGATTGCTACACAAAACTAACCATCTACTTTAATTGTTGGCATGATTTGCTAGTATGTTAATCAGTAAATTTGTTACAGTTTGATTACTTAAGAGGGTGGTTCAACAAGAACTTGTTTTCTTTGGACTTGAAGGCTACGATAGTGTAGTCGGCCGGGGCGCAGACCAGCGTAATAGCATCCCACTGGCGGACAGTTATAAAAAAGAAGCTTTGTTCATGGATTCTGCGTTTATATTTAGGCACAGATAGATTGTGGAGGATATTGTTGATAGTGTTTGGATAAAATGAATTTCTGTGGGAAGACAAAAATCAAAATGAGTTTTTTTTAAAACAGTTACACCTTCCCCATGATTAGATTAAATAATTGTTAGTTTGAAGTGAATTTGGCATAATAAATACGTAGCATGTTTGCGGATAAAAGATTGTGTTGAAAGGTGGAAATTCTTATATCTAACGAACAATTTATATTCGTCTTGTATTTATTTGCTTTTACTGAGTTCTTTCTAATCGACTGATACATTAGGTTGCAAAATGCATTCTTAGACAGTTGTTGAAATTGGGGTTAAGTAATTACACTGCTACATCTCGTGCTAATTATTCATTGAGTAAAAATACAATTATATTATGGTTCGGTTTCACTATTTCAGGTTTAATTTGAATTAATTCACAAACTGTTCTTAGAGTTCGGGTGATAATTTATAATGGAATTTTGCGTGCTTTGACCAACACAGTCGTTTGTTAAATTCTTAGGGAGAGTTTGATGACCGATCTTGCAACAGTTGAGATTGAAATGTTATATTGCAACCACAATGGCTATGATGGTGTTAGACTTAATGAAGTGTATAATAGTTTTGTCAATTTAAGGATTACTAGTTGATCTGCTAACGAAAAGTCATCTAAGGCTGGATTATAAGACCATTTCTTCATTAATATTTTATTTATTTATTTATTTGATAAAGTACCTGGTGTGAACTTTCTCCAACTTATCTTCTGGCAATTACGTACATTAACAATGAGGTTATTTCGGGCTCTCTCCCCTGTTTTCTCATGAGCAATCTTCTCGGTCGAGACGTCTATAGCATTGCTACTCTTAATTTTAGGACTATTCATGAAGTGATTTGATTCTACCTCGTGATGCCAAAAGCGTTTGGAATAGAACTTTAGCTTAATTCAACTGTATATACATTATGGTATTAAGTAATAATCTATGATAAAAATTATGATTTGTTTATGCTGATACTAAGAAGTTATGCTCTGGTTAATGAATAATGCACAGAATAAAAAAATCCCGACTCGACAAGAGTCTTTTCAAGTTTATATGTTACAAATTTTTGACATTAACCACATTTTCGGAAAATAAAGACAAAAATAATTATTTTTCGAAATTCACTCAATGAGATCAGAAGCACAAGAGAATCAATGAAAATTAGACAAAAGAAGTTTTTTTTTTATTTTACTATATGTGTAGTTTTATAAGATATTGAAAATCATAAAAAGAACAGCAAAATAAGATTTAACTGATAAGAATGTTCTTAGATATGAAATGCAAATATACATGCGACAAAAATTCAATGAAGATCTGCTTAACTTTTTCCACGATGATGTTCGAATTCACAGACACCAAATTCCATATATATTGAATAGTTATTCAGCGATAGCCTTTCATAGTTATCTATTCAAAATTTCGTGGTTTTATTGAGTTCTGCTCATTGATTTAATTTCTCGTGTTTTTGTTGTTGTTGTTTTTTTGTTTTTTGTTTTTTTTTCTTCCGAAGCATATTGAAACATTGATATCTTTGGTAACTGAATAGCTTTTTATTCTGCTTTCCCCAGACATTTTTGTTATTATATAGCAGTCATTGGATGTTTCCTATTTAGGTCCATCTAGTCCAGCTGTGCTCATAAATCGGACAAATTAATTTGTTCACGTGTCTTTCCCTCCATTTCTCTCCGCCGCGATCAGGGTCATAAGAAAACTGAGTTATTGAGAGTGCAATAGTTTACAGGGTAATATCGCCAAACATTACGTTGATTCGATGAGGCAATATTCTGGGAGACATACGTAAAAAGAAAGAAAAATAAGAGAGAAATGGGTTTTATATCTTGCCACGTGAATGGAAGTTAACATTAGGAATTATGTTCAAGTCGAACATTATTTCTCCTATTCATCATTTGATTTTATATGTTAGTGCATTTTCTTCTGATGTCGGGTTAGTCAGGAGGTATATATTACAATATATGCAGACGCACTCAAATTTAATTTTTAAAAAAACTTACTTTGAGTAAACCATAAAGATCAATCATCATTTGACAAACATTGGTGGTTTAATATTTATTAAGATAAATGTTAGTATATATGTGGGTGTTTTTCCGAGGATTTAAGTTATTCTGAGGTTATATTTTACATAAAGAATATATTCAAAGGCATTAAAGGTGTTTAAAGTTGTTCAAAGTCGAACTTGTTAGTAATAAAATGAGACGTATAAAGTCTTCAAACAGCGATTTTCTTGAGAACGTTTTTATCTGAATGTACAAAGAGGAACAACATAAATCTAAACATTTATTCTGCATAAAAACAAAATCACAAGAACATATCTATTGTCAAATATCTCTGTAAGATTTGAAATTATTATCATATTTAAAATTCATATTCTGTAATTCTGAAAACAGATGATGGGTCCAGTTTATATATATATATTGGCAGCCAATTTTACCTACTTCTTAAACGAACTAGTTACCCATCTCTATGATGAGAATATATACTAATGATGGGACAATTCCAATATTTTTTTCCGATTCCGATACAATTACTGATTTCATGCTCAATTCCTGCTTCCGATGCGATTACCGATTCCGATGCTGATTCTTTATAAATCTCTAATTATTTAACTATTAAGTTGTTATTTTATAAAAAAAAACACATGTTAAATATGCAAATAGGTTCCTAAACGTCAAAATACACTTGTGGCGGATGATCTATCGATTTTAGCTTTACTGATAATTTCAAATCAATAAATATTTATTATTTTGTCATTATTACCAGCAATGGTAGATTTTGGTTTAAACAAAATCGAATAAAAAAGGCAATTAAAAGAATCGTTTTGGCATCGGAAAATACGCATCAATTTTTCCGATACCGATCTCGATACTCCCAAATCTTCCGATTTCTCCGATTCCCAATTTCGATTCCGATTAATTGTCCCAACACTAATATATACCCATATTTGTCAAATATTTTCCTTGTGAAACCACTGATTGTTATTAATTATTTTTATCCTTAATTTTTCCCAGGCGGACAAATGCAAGTGGTGGCGCTTTATGAACCTGATAATGAGTCCTTGAACTTTAGCTGTGACGCATGCGTACCAGTCATATGGCAAGGTAAGTGCGTGTTCTATTTCTTTTGTATAATAATCAATTAGTTGCTCATTTCGTTAAAAGTGATTCACGATTATACTCATATCGTTTTGTTTTCAGTAGTAATATTAGAATCAGTTAAAAGATAAAGATAATATTTTAACTGAGCCTTCAGTTCAGCATTCATCATCATATTTATTTAATTTTCGTCGGATGATTTAAAATTAAAGACTAAAGCATCATAAAAGATATCATGAATGTCTTTCCTTCTTCAATGCCAACTAATTAAAGTTCGGCTGTTTTAACGAAATTAGTTCAGTTTGGTTTGTAGGAATAATCTTGTATATAACAAAGTAGATGCAATTTTCCCCCTCTGCACGAAACTGTCGTAGGCTGACAACAACAGATGGCACATAGAACATTATTATGTTTACGTCATTAGCCATTACGTTATCTATCATGCATCATATATGAAGAAATGTTTGTTTCAAAAAAGAGTTTCGGTGTGCTGAAAACGAAAATAACAGTTAAATAGTGTTAGTTTTTAAAAAGTAGGAGATCATTTGTATACAATCATTTAACGTAAATTGAGCACCCACTTTATGACCATCTTTTGTTCGGGGGTGGGGGTCAGAGTACAAGTAACACAATTTACCGTAAACTGAGCACCAAAATTTTCTATTTTTTCTGGAGGGGTGGGGACTACCAGGCATTAATAATCGATTTGACACGTACTACCCCCAAACAAAAAATATCGGTTCTCATTTAACGTTAAATTGTGTTCATTGTACGTTGACATCCCCCTCCCTGAAAAAAAAATTTGGCCATAAATCGGAGGTTCATTTCGCTTTAAATTATTATAGAAAACGGATTTCCCGTTTTTTAGAAATTAACATTTCTTTATGTCTTGGAAACTACGCATATGCCGGATTTGTATACCTTATTTTCGTTTTCAGCATCCCCGTAAACCTTTAAAAGTGATAATTTTAAAGGATTTGTCGAGGGTGTTATTATTCTTCATATTTACCAAATAAGGAAATAATGCCATAATTACAATGAGTCAATGTGCTTCATTTTTAATTTATAATTAAAAGCGCTGAAAAATGCAAATGGGAAGACGACGGTTTTCTGTAAATATTCTTCAACCTTACAATTGAATAAAAAAAATAACGTGAAAGTTGAATTTAACCTAAAAACACTTATTACAAATAGCGCTGCGCAAAAAAAAAATGCATTAACACCAAATTTTAAAGTAGATATTGATCTTGAGTGCATATGATAGCAGAGCGTGATGCCATATTCGACCATAACCAACATAACTTGGTGCTTATGATTTTTTTAACGTGAAGAGGTTGAAACAACAGCAGCTGGATTTTAATTTTTTACGCGAGGAGGATGCATGCCACTACCGGGCAACGCCGGTTAACGGGTCCTGCTAGTTATTTTTCAAATGCAATATGGTTTAAATAAAATAATTATTTTATAAGTATTCTACGTTTATTTATATATTCTATTAAAATTATTTTCTATCAAGTAAAATCTCAACATCATCGTTATTATATAAAGCAATCACAGAAATCGAAAAACTATGAATATTTGATATTCTAGTTTATACGTACAGTCGATTGCAATTCTGTGTGCTTCGTTATAGTAAATAGTATACTTATGTCGGAGTAAAGAAAACGAAAATCGTCAAGAAACAGTTGAATTTACATATATAATCATTTATTCATGAATAAAAATTATTTAAGTAAAACGAATAACTCCTTAGAGTCGAGTCACGATAAGATATACAAAGAAGTGCATAACATATATGCTACTAAAGAAAGCGGACGTTAAATGTCACATATACAATAAAAAAAATAACGCATGCTATTGGGGTCAGAGATAGAGAATTATGCGTGAACTATGAATAAGTAAATGTTACTTTTCTGTCATTTGTTTCTGGAAGTTTCTGCAACTGCGATTATCAGATTTGCTAGAATATTTAAAAGCCTGCAGTTCAGATGAACCAAACAAACAGGGCATCCTCTTTGAAGGATGCGCCAGAAATATGAATGTACCACACATAGGCACAACGAATGTTTTTAACGTACAGACAGTAGCATTCTCTAATGTTGGTCAAGACTAAAACCAAGGAAAATAACTTAGACATTTCTGGGTCAATAATGAAAAAAATACATAATGAGGAAGTGTAGAATTTTGCCTCCTCATGGTGGAAGAGTCGAAATGTTTGGATTCTACTAACAATGATGATGTGGCTTCTCACCGAAATAGGCAGGCCACGCTTATAGTTCCTTTTTCTTAATCCTGAAACGCAAAATATAGATTGAAAAAATAACACTTTAAATGTTAACACTTTGAATAATAGTATATTCTTACGCAGACTTTTCTGAAAGAGAAATAATTGTTCTATTAGACACTCCCTCGTTTCTTTTTCGAATATACTTCTTTATTTAATCATATGCCGATTGATGACGCATAGTGTCATTCTCAATAGAATGTTTTCTTTTTTTAAATAAATATTATTTTAGGCAACGATTTTCGCTTACACCTTCATTTCCAGCTAAACACAAAACAAAACTCTTATGTACATTTGCATATGTGTTCTTTGTATTCCTGCTTATTTGTCATCATTTTACCTATTATTATTATTATTATTATTATTATTATTAATATTAATATAATAATAATAATAATAATTATTATTATTATTATTATTATTATTATTATTATTATTATTATTATTATTATTATTAAGAAAATAATCTCCTTTTACTTTCAAATTTAAATGCTTATAGTTGGAAATTAACTTTCTTAATGTATTTAATCATTTTGAATTTCGTAAATTTCATTTGTCTTGATGATTTTATTCGCCGGATCACTGAAGGTTTAGGCACGTTTTTAAACAGTACTGCATAAATCTACTTTGACTTACGTATTAGTTCATCAGTATAAACTACAGAGAACCACCTATCATCGTCTACAGAATTGCGATATCCACTGAAGTGTGCGTTCGAGCTAATGTGTTACTTTATATCCTCAGCTTGAAATAAAACTGTCGCCGTCTTGCAGGCCGGTAACAATCACACAGTGGCCTAGTTAACAAAAAGTGTATTAGCAATATGTTAAAGAAGTGCACGTCAAGATTCTAAGGAGACATAACTGCAATGAATCGTTAAATCGATGTTTAGATGCAATTATATACTCTGTGGGTTGGGTTCACCTAATAATGAAAACATAAAAATTCCGGCATTTTCTACCTTTTAATAATCTGAATTCATATGAACATACTAAATAAAATTTAGTGTTTTAAAATGTATAAGACTTGTGTATTTAACATGTATTTATTGCAACATTAAGTAACATATTTTAATAATTATAACTTGCTGATATTATATTAATATATTCTGCATAAATAAGCGTCACTTTATGTCTAACTTGATCACCAAGCTTCAGTGATGAAGTTCAATATTTTTTGTTTGTTTTCGTACCATTTAATTATATGCGAGGGATACTTTGGTGATCGTCTGATACGTAGTAAGTGTGACCTTAAGTAGTCTTCATGATCACCAAGCGTTAACTATCCCCTTAGATATTGTGTGGGAGTTTATCAAAACAACTCAGACTACTCTCAATCTGAAAAGAGCTTCTATTGCCAATATCAGTTGTATATAACTAAATGCCATGAATAAATATTTGACAATAAAACGAAAATGTGACATTTTTTTCCCAAAACACTAAATAATAACCTGAAAAAAACATTTGTGACGCACGATTGTCTTTTTTTCTTTTTTGTTTCTTCTCTCTCTTTCAGTCAGTGAGGGGGGTGTAGCGTGGGTGAGGGGGCGGCCCAAACTCAACTCCTTACAGCACTTGCTCCCAACTCTACTCAACTTAACTTAGCTCGGAATGCCAAAACTTGTTCCCGCGCGCCTTCTTCTAGACAGGTAACGGGGTGAGTCTGATGAGGTCTGAATTTTCATTCAGCCAATCCACCTTCGTAGCGTTAAACTTAAACACGCCCTGATTGGCCAATTTGGTAATCACTTGTGCATATTAAGTAATTTTCCATCAAAAGTTTCTCCAATGGCGTAACCTTGAAATTAACCTCTGGTCAAACTGATTCTTAAGTTTAGACAAAACCATCGTGAATACTACCATACGCCATGCAATGAGTTCCTTCACAAAACAATATTATTATTAAATAGTATTATCAATACCCAAATTTACTCAGCTGAAGTCGTTTTTCCTTATTTTGGTTTTAGTCAACAACCACACTAATGGAATCAGCAAGGTAACCGAGAATTGCCCGGGATTGCTCACATAATTAAAAGCTGTAACTCAGCTCTATTTTAACCGAACTAGGGTAAACTTCGACCATCACATGTGGTTGGGTCACACTCAGGAATTTGCACGGAATTTCAAACGGGACCCTTTATTAAATTCATGGGGATAGCATACTCTCGTTCCGTCAGCTACGAATGGATACAGGCCTTAAGTAATTCATAATCATAAAAAATTGTGAGTTACACTCAAGATGAGAACAGTAGTCCGATGAATCCAAATAATACAAATAACCAGTCTTCATCTAAAAAAAATCAGAAGCGTAACCCTAAAATTGTTGCTATGTCGTTATCCAAAGCAACAAACGATTCCCAAATTGTATTTAAAACAAGAACTATATTTTTCATTAATGCATTGCAAAACATGCGCAACCATAAAATTCTAATTTTCTTTTCACATATATTTCATAATAGCAAAACAAAATTTTTAATTAAAGATAGGACACAAATTTAAAACGATTGATATGTTAAAACATAATAATAACACGCATTTGTCATTGTGATAAACGTTTTAATGTTTGTCTGTTCTTTTTATTTCTCTTGCTGTAGGTGGTCGCATCCCCTGCGACAAAAATGTTATCGTCATGAAATTGAAAACCGTCGACCCGACGGCTTTCTACACGGTGTGTTCGCTGTGCATCCTGGGAGTCCTTCTTGCTCTCTTTTTCCTCGCCTTCAACTTGCACAACCGAAGTCTCAAGTGAGAAACAATTATTATTCAAAATTCATTCTTTTTTTATACTTTATTTTTGCCGATATCAATGATCAATAATCAATAATCGCATTTCAACTCGTTAAATTTTAAAAGAATATACATGTATCATCAAACAACATTATCTCAATATTTCATCACATGGACCCTAAAAACCCCATGTAATTCCGTTTTTTATCGTTGTTTCTCATCTTGTTCTATTTTTTATTTTTTTAACTTAATAAGATGTAAGACTATTTTATTGTTTCTGACCTTTTATTGTGTAAGCGTATTATTTAGTCGACCGTCACAACCATTATATATGTTCTTATTTCTCTCTATCACGCAATCTCCTTATCTATCTGTATATGATTAATAAATTATATGTTTTTATAAGTATGTATATAATTAATAAACTGAAATCGGTCGGGTTATCGAAGTTATATCTAAACAAATTGATATATTTGATTCTGCCTAGAAAATCACTTTTTTCTTCATTTTCCATGTATTACAACAAAATCATATACTGACCCTCATTTATTGTCAGATCTTTTTTTCAGTTAGGAAAATTGTTAGAATGGAGGTATATTCGTTTATGATCACACGCTTATAAAGGACTGATATGTGCTCTATTTTTTCGAATACATAGGTAACTATTTTATTATTAAACGTCACTTGTATCGTACAACAGCAATAGAGTATTTACTTTTCATACTGACTACTAATTAATTTATTGTTTGCATGGAATAATAAAAGCCACAAATCGTTAAACCTGGGTTGTTCTAAAACTAAGGCCTCCTATTTTTCTTAAAGTAAGGCTTCCTATTTTTTAACTAAAAGTCTAAAAGAGTTAATAACTTCGAAAACGGGAGTGGCACCATTAAAACGAACGACTTTTTTTACATCAGAATTTATTTTTGTACATAATCACCAATGTTCACAATGCACTTTCCCAGCCTCTTTGATGCCTCGATCGTAACAGTTCATATCGCGTCACTCACATCTCTGGGTACACTTTGAAATCTTCGAACCCATCTCCTCATTGTACTGACATCAAATGTATCGGCTTTATATACGTTCAACAACGCTGGCGAATGTTGATTGGTTTAATTTTTGTGCATGGAAGCATTCAATGATGCGTCTCTACTTCTGTCGCATGTTCATGACAGGGAATGTTTTCTTAGAGTTTTACACCGTCAATATCTGCAAAAGAAATGCAAATCTTTCAGACCATGAATGCATCAGTTCAGTAATCATAACAATGAAATTTATCATCCTCTTTGATTCATCCAGGCGGAATAAAAATAACTTTTAAATGTACTACGTGGCTTGTACATAATGCAAGTGACCATTTCTTATTCACAAACAATCTCTTTTCTCCAATGATGTGTACTAATACCTACTTCCATTATTAGGTCACAAAACATTTCTTTTAAAACAACTAAAATTTATTTCCCATTCTTTTCCAAACGAAAGACGTACATTTTAATTTTCAAAGTTGCATTTCAAACATTATTATACTTTTGACAATTAATAACGCCAAAATATGCCCACCGATATATATTTTTTCAAATGTACACGTACACATATTTCAAAAATCTAATAAAATGTTAACTTAAAACAAGGCATAACTTTGTCTTTAAATTAAACAAAAGAGTTAAATAATACTCACTGTAAAGTGCCTAACGTTAAGTTTAATTTTCAACCTTATATTTAAAACCAAAACCAACTTTTTTACTTACGTAATACAAAAAAAAAATGGTAACAGATAACAAACAAGTGAAACGCGCATGGCTCCCCGTGAGTGCACAGTAAACGAGGCATGAAAAATGACTAAGTTCAGCATTCGCCTCCCCCCATTTAGCCGCAAAAGTCCCCAGGGGAACACAAATCCTGGTAAAAATGAACAAACGGTGCAGTTTTAGGCCTTAACATATGGAAATTTGAGTTCTCCACCATGTACAAAAAATAAATGATTAAATTCATCATTTGCCCCCCTCCCATTTAGCTCCAAAAGTCCTCAAGGCCTTAAAATATTTAAATATGAGTTCAGCACCATGCAAAACTGTTAAATAGACATTTTTGGACAAATATGGTAAAATAGTCCCAAAAATGGAGTGTTTTATTAGCCCTAAAAGAGCACCTGGGGCACACCCAAGAGTTATCGCGAAGCATAGACAAACAAAATTATATAGAAATCAGTTAGTTAGAACTTTTCAGAAAGTTTTATAAAGATCCAAGGCGTCAAATTTTTTTTTAATAAGCACTAAATTGTCAAATTTGGCCATTTTTACCCGAAAGGCATCTCTGGGGGGGGGGGCAACCGGAGTTTTCCCGGAAAATCTGTTCTGTTATTTTTTTACTCATATCATGTTTATTGTTTGTGCAAAATTTCAAAAAATTTCAAGGTGTAGCTATTTCGAAAAGTGCTGAAAGACGGCCGGACAAGTGTTAATTTCTAGGTCCACCCTCCTTTTTTCGGAGGACTAATAAATAAATCTTTCAGATATTAATAAACAAAAAAGAAAACATTTTCGATTAAAACACGACACCTTTACAAAATATTCGTAATATCTATAACATAAATGAATAACACTCGTGATCAGCAACACTCATTTGTAAATTTTCTCCTTAAAAACAAACTATTAATTTGTTATATTGGTGACATTTTCAAATTGGAAAATGAAATAATAGCAGACCCTACTACTTAACAAATTGACTTCCGAGAAAGGAATATATCTTTCGTATTTATCATTGCATATAATACCTGACTAGATAGTAGAACTAACAGATTATGCATACTCTAAAAGAGTTCCGAGCAAAATACTTAAATTAAAATATAGAAAGAAAAACGTTTCCCAATTAATCTTTAAAGCGTAATTAAGAGGCACATATATGTAATGCAATGTAGACAGATATATTTTTTTCATATCAAGCAGGTATTCATTTAAACTATTAGATTCTATTCGTTTTAAAATAGATATGATCAGTAAGTAGTTGTACGTTTTCAAATCTATGCGACCAGAAAGCGTAAATTATCGCTATTTTCTAGACAGAAAACGTAGAAGATACAATTCTGTAAAGTTTTATGTCAGTATTTTACTATGAAAATAGATGGCTATCAAAGCACCGGAAACAAGGATGTACTATGTATGAGCATCTGATGACAGCGTGCAGCCAATTTAAAAAGAGTTCGAGCCAATCAATCGGAAACATCTGTTAGAATGCATGAGGAGTCTTGAACAAAAACTGCAATAATAACAGAGAAACGTATGATTACGTTTATGTTTCTTTTTGCTTTCAATAACGGCAGCATGTATCGAACACGTGTTTAGTTCTGTTTTCTGAGATTATCTTTAAGGAACAGCATGTTTCTCTCGTTTTCACTATTTGTTCATGCAATCTTTTCTTTTTTTATGTATGAATGCATATATCAATATGATAATAACTTTCGCTTAAGTTGAAAAATAATATTTATTTTTTTTCTTCAGCTTATATCTGATTCTTCGGTTTCTGATTAAATTTTGTAAGATTCCAAAATAGAAAATCACAAATAATACACATCGACTCTGTTGTTCAAAAGTTATTTATATCGGATTTTCAAAACTTGCATCTAATAATTTTCTAAAGTGAAAAAAAATGTTGAGCAGAAAAGCGTCAATGCGTACTTCACCTAATATCTCTATAACAATCGCATACATACACACACACGCACACACGTACATACATGCGCACACTTATATATATATATATATATATATATATATATTAACTAGTGGGTGTGGATTCTCACAACGTATATAAAAACATACAAGACAATAAAGCAAGTAAATGTACTAACGGTTATATTTCATAGGATTAGTGAATCTCTTGACAAAGCTTCCTTTCTAGGGCAATTGCTCTTGACATATCAAAGGCCTTCGACAAGGTATGTCATAAAGGTCTACTTCATAAGATTTCCCGCTACGGTATAACTGGAGATGTTTTCTCACTTATTAAATCATTTCTCTCTGATAGGCTCATAAGAGTAGTGGTTGATGCGCAGAAATCAGAGGCCCATCGTATTAATGCTGGAGTCCCTCAGGGGTCTATCCTGGGCCCAACTCTCTTCCTGATCTACATCAATGATCTCCTAAAACACATACTTAAATCATTCGTCGACATCTAAGCTGACGAAACGACCATCTATGGCAACACATCAAAGGTCGTAAATGACCAAGCTCTCTCTGATTCTCTCCTCTGATCTTGAGCGCGTGGTACAGTGGGAGAAGAGGTGGCTGGTTACTTTTACTGCGTCTAAAACCAAGCTCCTATATTTACATCATCAACGCTCCAATCTGGTATAAATTGAAATGGATGGCTCCCGTCTGGGGGAGGCTCCATGTTTTGTCAAGCTTCTGGGAATGACCTTTATTCCTAAAATGGAACAGTTACATCAAGTCCGTTGCCAAGGTCGCTGAAAAAATGGCGGGTTCACTATATCGCTGCAGGAGATATCTCACTGATGATGCAATTCTCTATCTATATAAAAGCCAAGTACGTCCAAGGATGGAGTACTGCTGCCACATATGGGCAGGAGATGTTAAAAACATTCTATCCTGCCTTGACAGAGTACAAAATAGACTTAGTAGCTTAGTGGGGACACTCTTTTCTCTTCCCTGCAACCTCTCTCCCACAGAAGAGACGTTGCTAGCCTGTCTTTGTTTTATCGTTACTTCTATGGCAAGAGCTCGTCTGAGCTCCAATCTCTGGTCTCCCCTCGCCAATCTTTAATAAAAACCACTGTCAATAATTTTCCCCACTCTTTATCTGTGCCTAAATCAAAACATAGATTCCATGAACAAAGCTTCTTTCTTAGAAGTGCACACCTGTGGAACTCTCTTCCGTTTGCCTGTTTCCCACTTGACTACAACTTGGATGTCTTCAAGTCCAACATAAACAAATTCCTGATGAACCGCCCTCTTAAGTAAGACACTTCATTAACTCTCCATTACTAACGATTACTACGATACTATCTCATTGATTACTGTACACGTAATAACCCTTATCCCCAAGTGGCCTTCGGGCCTTGATAAGTGGTGACTACCATGTAAAAAATAAATAAATAAAGAGGATAATATGGAATTAAAGGTTTTGGGTTTATGTAGATAAGCTCTATATTCATTTCCTAGTAGAATATATATGTTATCGGGACTTTATCATTCACTCGTAATGGTCTTCTAATTATTATAAAAAAAACACCGAGTTTAATACCCTCGTGGAGAATTATCGCAAACACACAAGAGACTACGGACTGTCTAACTTAACAGTCAGGAAATGTTGACAACTTTTTCTATAGATCATCTTTATTGTACAATATGTTCTTTTGTATCTAAACTCGTTTCAAAGGTATATATATATATATATATATATATATATATATATATATATATATATATATAATCTCATAGTGTTTTTATTCGTGTTGGAAGCGTTGACTGAAATTGTAATTCTACAAAAATATGTATACAATAAGTTTGAAGTCAGATTACAACACGAAATTATTAAAATAAACAATTGTTTATTTTTAAGATATATATTTTGGAGTAAAACTCTCTCGTCAGTTGTTTACATTTTTTCTTTTTTTTTTTTCTTTTTTTTTTTCCTCACCGTGATGTTAAGTTGGAAAAGTTGAATGAAGAATCCACATGATATTAACTGCGGTGTTGTTTTTGAAATGCCGGAAGGTTGCGCCTGGCCGCATGATTTAGAAAATCAGGATATTTTTTTTTCTTTTTTTTTTTATCTGTGTTAGAAGCATTAACTTAAATTTGAATTTTAAAATAAAATACATATGGAATACGTTTGAAGCCAAATTACAAGGCAGACAAAGCTTTTTGTGAACAGGTTCCTTATTCCAGATCACCAACCGTAACCTTTCAGGGTAGCTGGTAACAGGTATGAACCCTCATACATGCGTCGTGATCGTCTTTTGCAGGGAATTCTTCGCGAGTTCTCTCGGTGCAGTGGGATCTGCTGATCGATTTCAGCGTCGATTTCACCTTCAGGTTGATATGCCGTATCACGCTGAAAGTGAAGAGATTTTCATGCACACAAAAACAAAGACAAACTCAGAGGTCTCTATTCTACGAATTAATTCACTCAAATTTACAGAATATAATATAACTTATATACAAATGTCCAATGTAAGTTTTCTTACAAAACACACTATTGAATCTTACTCTCCGTGTTTTGCGGTAGCGACGGTCGAAGAAGGAGACGTATGGCCCGAGTATTCGCTTATATAGCCGAGTGATAGGTAGGGTAGGTTATTCCCTAGACCCAATCACCAACCAGTACGTCATTCCGGGGAATTCCCAGTCTAATGTGTGTGTGCTGGTGAATTTGCAAATGCTTGCAGGTTTCAGTTCAACCCCTATATCCCTCGCCTGACACCAGAACCGAAATCATATTCGTGATGATTTTCAAACGCCATCGAATTTGTCACTTTCCCCCAACAATAAAAAGTATGTGTCTGTTTTACAAAACACAATAAATTCATAACTTAACTCTTCATTTCAGCCGGATTACCCGCTTAACAGTAAACACCAGCATAGTTTCCCGGCCTTACTCAGTGTTTCGGGGATTTTAATATTCCCCCCAATGGAGAGCTCAACCGCTCCTGGAGGCGGTCACGCCACATTTTAACACGGATAAAAAAAGAAAAATAACTATCCTGATTTTCAAATCGCGCGGCCAGGCGTATAAGGATACGCCTAGCCGCGCGATTTGAAAATCAGGATAGTTATTTTTCGGCATTTAAAAAAAACGCAGTTTACATCACGTGGACTTTTCATTCAACTTTCTTCAACTTAATAGTGAGGAAAAAGAAAAAAAATATATAAAAACCTGACGAGGGAGTTTTACTCCGAAATGTATATCTTAAAATAAACACTTGTTTATTTTAATAATTTCGCGTTGTAATTTGTCTTTAAACGTATACTATACATATTTTATTTTAAAATTCAAATTTCTGTCAACGCTTCTAACACGGATAAAAAAGAAGAAAACTACCCGGATTTTCAAATCCCGCAGCCAGGCGCATCCTTCCGGCATTTCAAAACCAACACCGCATTTAACATAACGTGGACTCTTCATTCAACTTTCTTCAACTTAACATATATATGTTTTAATCTGTATAGTATAAACTTAATTGTTAATTGAGTGCTAACCGTGTTTTCATTTTCTGGATTTACTTAGGAATTAAAGAAAACTAACAAACTAGAAAATCATCAGCTACTCAATCATCGTTTAAATAACCGACGATCTCTCTTGCTGGTTAAATGATTTTTTTTAACTACCAGTTAATGCAGAGATTAGAAACGCGTGTACTTTTCGATGGACTCTTAAATGTATATGTAAATGTGCATACAAAATTATATATTACTAGCAAAAGTACCCGTCGTTGACTGGGTTCAAAAACAGCCTACAGAAAATGGACACTGATTTATTAAAGTATGATAGGTTATGAAAAGGAAGGGTTCTAAAGAGATAGCTTCGAATTTGGGGGTATCAAAACCAAAGCAAAATATGATGAAAGTAAAAGTAAAATAGATAAACCCCATAATTTATTATACCATACCTGTTCACACTGAAACACGTATCACAATATTCTGTGGATCTATATTAAAAAAACCTTGTTAAACTTTGTGACATATTTCCATTCTGTGGAGGTCAGATGCGAACGAACACCCCCATAGTTTTATTATACCATATTTCTTTAAACTGAAACATAATTATCAAAGTATACTTACGCAGATAGATATGAAAAGTATTTATTAAAGTTTGTGCCTATTTCCATTCTATGGAGGTCAGGCGCGAACGCAGACCCCAAAATTTATTATACCATCTCTATTTAAGTTAAAAAATTCTTATCAAAGTATTATTATGTACATCTATATCAAAAACACTTGTAAACGTTTTTTTTTTTAATTTTTAAATGTTTTTATTTCCATACTTTGTGGACCAGGCGGGAACGCAAACCCCACAATTTTAATGAACCACCATTCTGCCAGATCAAACATACCCATTCATGTGTCTCGATACATCTATCATCATATGTAATCAGTTTTTTTTTAAATAGTCAACCATATAGGGCCAATTCGTGACCAGACACACACACACACACACACACAAACACAGACGTTCAGCTTTATATTATAGAAGATATGTTATAATTTGAATAAATATTTTCAGGAATGTTACCTATTGTATAACACTGTTATTAACTGTTAAGTTTGTTTAATTAGATGTTTATATATGAAATCTTATAATATTCCTTTAACTTAGTAATGACATCGTCTTCATTTATACAATTCCGTCCATATCCGTATGATCAATGATTTTTACAATATTTAAGGTCTAATGTCGTTATTTTTACACAAATTATCTTGTTTAAAAGCCGCCCGTCATTCATGTTGTATTGAAACAAAGAGCAAATGTGTTTGAGCTTCCTCTTTATATAATCCCTTATTTTTAAATTCAGTTTTATTATTCTAGTCTTCCTTATTTTATTTTCTACATGTAATTTGATAATATTGACATAACGTAAACAGCATAAAATAAAGTTACTTTTTTAATATATATTCATAAGCATTTTAGACTATCTGTCAATATCTCTACCAATATGAGTTTGTCTATTATCCTTCGTATCAGCCGATCAGTGTTTTTCTCCCGCTTTTTCTTTCAATCGGTCGGCTTTCCTTGCTGGCTACTATCATTCTAGCAGACATCCAATTTGTCAAATGTCCTCTCTGTCTGTCTTTTCTGCATGTCAATCCGTGTAATAACAAGACCTTCCTTCATACAGAAGATCAATTACAGACACGCAAAGTGCTGTTCAGATTTGTAAAGTGACCACATCATCGATGACCGGTCAGAACCAAAGTCTTCCATCATACGATCAACCAAGATAATTCCTCAGTCGTTATAAAGAGATAGAGTCGGTGGTCTTTCGCTACAGGTTGTGATTAAATCTTTTGGATTTATGAACATTATCTAAATAGATTATATCAAAGCAGATGGAAAGGAAAGGTTAGTATTCTAATCTTTATCGATAAGATTATTTTTAAGAAAGAGAATAATAACTCTAACCAGCATTTTCAGTTTCAGTTAATCAGTATTGCAATGTTTGCAGAATCTGGTCTGGGAACACTTATGAACAAAAATGATCCAATATCTTATATACAATTCGTTCAAGCCATCTTGATGACCTGCTTTGAGTAAAGCTAACTTTGTATGGCATTGAACCATCCTAGAAGCATGTCGTGATCGTCAAGTATGATTTCGGAAAACATTATTGACATCGCGGATCTAGAAGTTTTCAACGCTTATGGGTACCACAAAGGTCGTAAATAGTTGTTAAGGAAACTACCGTTGAGGCATTTAACGTTGAGGAAACATAAATGCTTAAGAAAGAAAATTATTACACATTTTTAGACAACACCATCTTATAATTCCTTTGCTAATTCTTTTAGAGTCAAGCGCGAATAGCTTAGAAGGGAAACTGTTACTGTAAATAAGATACTGGAAAAGCTCCCGTTGCTTTCCATGCCTTAATACTATTTTAAATCTCTGGTTCATAATAGAAATAAATTTATACCGAAATTGGAGGCAGAATAACACAAAACAGACTTTTGAAAATAAACAGTTAATACTAATTAAATTTATTCTATGTCTATTTTCAGTATTATATCCATATTAATAAGGTAGCATAACAGGCATGCATTAACGTAAATTAGATAATTATTTTTATTTACTCTTAGTCGAATATTTATGGAAAAAATCAGTAATAAACCGAACCTTTAAAAACACTACATTACTACAAATATAATTTAATTCCGTTATTGCATTCTTATTGGTATTGTTTATGAATTACACTACACTACTACAAATATAATTTAATTCCGTTATTGCATTCTTATTGGTATTGTTTATGCATTAGCCTGGAGAGTTCGGGGCGGCTCCATCTGAGTCCTGAATCAAAGCTGATTTCCTGCAGTAGAATATACGAGTATTTGTCAATCACAGTTCCAGCAGCTAACCCTATATAAGCGAAGGCTCAGGATTAGTTCGGTATCACGTTTCATTGACCTAGCCCAAGTTTTAAGCTAGTTTTCGCGGTTTTTTTTCAAACCCTGGAGATTGCATGGATTTTTGGGTGTTATTACATTTACCAAAAAGTATTTCGACTTTTTATAAACATGTCTGCCATTTTCATCTACTGTTAACAGTTAAAAAGAGAAATGTTAAACGAATTTGCAAACATTTAAACCATCGGATAAAAAGTAGTTTAAGTTCTTAACAAATAATTATGCTGTAATTCTGAATGGCGAGAACTGGTGTATAAAAAATATAATGACATATCCTTATTGATAGTGAGAGTGAATAAGTTGCGTTAATGAGAAAGGACGACTTACGTACTGAAATTTGATGGCATGATATTTTCGTGTGCAATCGCTAGTCGACGACTATATCAATTTCGAGTTGATAATATGCAACAAATTGTGACACAAACGGAGCCACCTGAAAACACCCCTTCTAAGATTACACCTTGACTGTCAATGTAGCCACGCCCCTGGAGCGTTTATTTAACGGAATATTTCCGTCTGTAGATAACCTTTGCAAGTAGTTTCAATTAAGAATTCATTTATTTCTGACAATCTACCATCTCCGCTTCTTCTTGCCAAGTGGTTTTGACTCAAACGACAATTATTTTATTTTCAAGAATCAATCAAACTCTCACTTCCTTCTATTTTAGATTCGTTTATTTCTTCGAAACCTAGTGGGTGAATCCCTTTTGTCTTCCCTGCAACCTCTTTCCCACAGAAGAAGCGTTGTGAGTTTGTCTCTGCACTATCGTTATTTTCATGGCAAGTGTTCATCTGAACTTCGATGGATGCACTCCTTTTTGCCAAACTTTTACAGAAGTCCCATGTAAACAAGTGTTTGTGTAGCCGCCCCGCTAAATAATCCATTTCTTGCCCAATTCCACCACCATTAATACGTTGTTGTCTTAGTGACTACTGTACACTAATTAATCCTTATTCTCAGGTGGCTTTTGAACCTTGATAAATTGTGAATCCCATATAAAAAGATATGATATTTACGTTATGTCAACAAATATTTATATAAAAATTTAAACGTTTAGAAGCTATTTCCATCAGATATATTTTTTTAATAAAATTCAAATAACATTATCCAAATAAAATTAGTTATATCTTTATAACACTCAAATTCTATTAACAAGCAGTCTTTATAGCGTAATCGGCCCTGTCAGTGGGGCATTAGAATACGCCGACTGCCCCCCTGCAGAGGGTAAAAGTCCCTCAATGGGGGTCCTGGATATAGCCTTAAACTATATCCAGTGGTGAGGCCCCAGCTTGTGGGCTTTGGGGAGTGTGGAGCCACCCTTCAATTACCATTGCTCCCAGGTCCACTCTGACCCGGAGTGGTAGTACCTGTTAGGGTCCCAACTATGGGTTAAATAGAAACCGACGTGAAAACAACAAATATATTCTATTAAAAATATTTTTCTTCAAAATAACTGGATTCGGCATTAAATAACCTGAAAAGGGTTGATATGCCATAAAACAAAAACAACCAAAACAAAACTTTATAACGTAACAAACGAAAACGAAAAACGAGGATAATATTAGGTCGTATAATACATATAATTTTAAGTTTACATTAAATAAAACGAATCGATTAAACATTAGGATATAAAAAACATCAAACCGATTTATAGAAAATAGAAACCAACTTAAACGAAATAAAATAAGACACAAATACATAAATACACTAAAATTAATTGTTCCTAAAAGAAATCAATATATCGCAATGTACAATTCGTGTTACTTTTCCAAACTGTGAATCATTCCATTTCTGATTGATATGAAAATCCTTGTCAAATGTTTAAATAAAAAAAAGCTATCGATACCGCGACAGGAAGAATGTTATTTTTAATTGTGCTTTTTGGTGAAAACAATCTAAGGGTGTTATGATTTTTGCTGATATTGTTGTATATATATAAAATAAAGAAAGAAAGAAAATTAAAAAATAAAGAAAGAAAATAAAGAACACAATTATTTAGTAACTGAAAACATACACTACAAACATTAAGACTTTGTCTTCCTAAAACCAATGGTTATATTTCCACTAAAGGTGAACGCTCTAATAAAACTCTTTAAAATTGTTAACCTCAATCTTGACACATGTTTTATATACCATAATCACTAATTGCGACCCAAATCTAAGCGATAAATGATGCACGACAGCATATGATATAGACGTTAAAAATAACTCCAGATAACACCTGTATACATCTCATCCGGGTGGTTATATAACAGATCATAGTCTTCTACGTGCACAAGATCCGTGGATACTACTATTTATAAATAATTAATATAGCACTCAGTAAAGTTATATCATTGCTAATTAGTAGCAAATAACTGGGAGGAATTCCTAATCACCCTTCTTTTTAAATAATCATTATCGCTGCCATAAAAAATGACTGCATTTGACTATCACAAGTTTAGTAATGGCATATATTCTGAGTTTTGCAATTATTATCATTATGAAAAGTTTTAATAACACATTTACTGTATGGATGAGGCAGATCGCGTTTACTTCCATTGCACAATCCTGGTCCAAGATGATCACGTTATCCATACAATTATATATATATATATATATATATATATATATATATATATATATATACATAAAATACGCATCAAGTGCGCTTGAAAGCCAAATACAACTTAATATAAGGAAAATAAGCAAATATTTTACTTGTTTGAAATTTATCACAAATATATTTCAGAGGTATCCTACATCTTCAGTGTGTTGCTTCTTTATTTTTTTTTTCTTTTCTTTTTCCTTGTCATGTTGTAAATTTGGAGAAAGAAGTCTGTTTGTAAAGAGCCGCTCGTTGTTTCCAGCGGTTGTATTTTCTTGTATACCTTCCCTATTTTTACACAAAATATAATAAAATGATGACACGTGGAAGAATAAGTGGAGAAGTTTAAGAATAGCGGAGAGAAAATTTTATAGACAAAGAAGAAGAGTGGGATAAATAACCGTCTAGAAATGGCCAAAGAAATTGCATAAAATAAGGAATAGCCGCAGATAAAGTTATTTGTGGAATTAAAACGAATGAATTTAGAAGAAAGAGATAAGGCTTAAAAATCAGTTAGGATAAAGTGTATATTTAACAGTTCAGGAGAAAGAAAAATGTTGAGCGTAGACAGGACTGTAATAGAACGCTCATATATTAAAAGCGAAGAAATTGAAATGGAAAATAAAATAAAATAATAAATGTTTGTTTTGTTTTTATAAATGTTAGATTTAATCGAGAAAATATGAAAAGGTCAGAAATGGACGCAAGACAAAATTGGCTAGACAAAGTATCATATGGAACTCGAATCAAACATGAAATGGAATGAAAGGTTGAAAAATACAAAAACCTATTATTTTTTAATCGAAAATATAAGCAGATTAAAAGACAGGTAAAAGAATAAAGAACAAATAATAAATGAATACAAAGATGGCGACATCGTTTGGAAAGCAATGGAAACCTTTTAGCTTTTAGATTTAAAATGAAAATTTCCGATAATATCGTGTTACTCAAGTACCTTTTTGGTTCCTAACCTAACGTACAACAACAAACCTATAAACAACAAAAAAGGCTGAATAAGTAAACAACGA
>NC_136484.1:68714284-68721784 GCF_053919585.1 Euprymna scolopes | reverse complement strand
AAGGCAACCTTTCTAGGAGAAGCAAATCTCTGATTTAAAAAACCATAAAGCGGAAGACCATTACCCGCATTAAGCTGGTCTGCAGTTTAATTTGTTGCTGGCTATCTTGCTCTAGCTTGTTGCTGGATCTCAATATTTTGAACCGAGAGAGAGACTTAGCTGTCGTACAAAGCTAAGACTCTGTAACATCATCTTTGTATAGATACTCCCTCCTACTACTAGATAGAAACATCATCTTTGTATAGATACTCCTACTCCCCTTTAAATGTCTGAGGGAGTGGCACTCGTCTGACAAGACGTTGCAATCATCATATAAATACGTATGTATATATGTATGTATTGGTATATGTATGTATATATATATATATGTATGTATGATAATATGTATTCATACATGTGTTTATTGGTATATGTATATATATATATCTTTGTATTTGTGTATATATATCTTTGTATTTGTGTATATATGTATTGGTATATGTATATATATGTATTGTTATATGTGTATATATATGTATTAGTATATGTGTATATATATGTATTGGTATATGTGTGTATATATGTATAGTTATATGTATATATATTGGTATAGGTATATGTATATATATATATGTATTGGTATATGTATATATATATATGTATTGGTATATGTATATATATATATGTATTGGTATATGTATATACATATATGTATTGGTATGTATATATATATATGTATATATATATGTATATATATATATGTATATATATATATATATATATATATATATGTATTGGTATATGTATATATATATATATATATGTGTATTGGTATGTGTATATATATATAGTGTTTCCTTTTCAGATTAAATATGTTTTTAACTTATTTCAAAGGTTTTTTTTAACATATTTTATTAACTGTTTGCTCATATATCTATCTATCTATCTATCTATCTATATATATATATATATATATATATATATATATATATATATATATAAACAGGCAAACTTAGAATGTTTCATTCAGCATTCGTTATATGATTGTTTCCTATGGTGATGAATCCATAATTTGAAAAGAAAACAGTATTTTTTTCACTCACATCTAATTTTTTAATTTTCAAGCGCACATAATTTGAAACAACAAAATTAGAGCAATTATAATGTGTGTGATACGCTTTTATTTCTTTCTTTTTCTGTTCAGAAGTCCCGGATATCGACACCAAATAAACTTTGTTACATACACTGGTACCGATGGATGTATAATGTCCTTTACTTGAGCAAGTTGATTGTCTAGTAGTCGTCGCCGTTACAATCATAGTTGTGAGTCCAGCTGCCATTTTCGTTTGTTAATACACTTATTGGCTAGTTTATGAAAATATTTCTTCTGGAGGCATGTTTTAGAAGCATATAGAAAGAGATCATTCCATCAGTTGCAGAGACGCGTGCTGTTCCTATTCGCTATGGTAAAATACAAACACACACGTCCTTTTTCGTTGAAGTCTCGCCGCCTAATAGTGAAGAAACGGACTCTGCCCGAAAATCAAGTGGTTTACATCACTTTCGTTCAGTGACCCCTATTATCCTCAGCCTTCAAACTTACCATTAATGTAACAGTCTGTTTTTCAACCTCTAAATAAAATAGTTCACGTCAAATTGAACTTTAAAGCCCTCGAACTCCTAACAACTTGCCATTGTTCTCCACCAAACTACTTACATATATAAAAACATATATAAAAACATATATAAAAACAAGATCGCGAATTTAAACATTATCTCAAATCATTCTACTTTTATTCAATTCTTCTCTTGCTCCCTCCTATAATCGATTAAAATGAAATAAAAGTTTTTGCGACAGATAATATTAAACCCATTTCTAGTAAGAACGAACTATCTTTTGACCTGGAAATATGTCATGATAAGGCATGTATGCTGGCAGATAATCCGATCTGGATAAACCTATTAAATGTCTTTACAGAAGCCTAGGGATTTTCTTACGATTGAATAAAGAGCAATTCTTGATATTCCATGTTTTTTTTTCTTTTCACAAGCAACTCTTTATTTAATTATATGCACATGGATTGATTTAAACTATTTTTACTTGTACAAGTTTTAAACACAGCCTTTAAGCAATCCAATTGGTTACATCTTATAATAATTGACGTTTATGCACGTGTCTTTTAAGTACAATTTCATTTAAACGGAAATTCGATGCGCAACTAAAAGAAATATATCTATTGACTTATCTTTATCGTCAGAATCTTGTAAGCACTAGAAAGAGGGAACATCCGGCGGTAAAATTTGAGATAAAAATGTTTGTAGACTTGTATATATTTGCGTTTAAACTATTTTTTTTAACTTTGAGTAAATGTTATGTTTAATGATTTTCTGTTACTTTTCTATATAATATTCTGCTTTTTTTCTTCTTTATTTAGCCCATACACTATGCTTTCAAATAGATCGAATACAATTGTTTAAAGCCAAACTTCTGCGAAAAGGCCAAATTCGCTAGATTTGCTTTAAAAAAAAAGGCAATCTAGAAACGCTGGACAAGGGAATAGGAGACCTTCCGTGGATGTAGATTTCTTTTCGAATATAATTATAATAATAATATATGGCAATTGTTTTAATGATAATATATGGCAATTGTTTTTAATATCCTAGAAATTTTGATGTGCAGTGGTTCTTCAAGTCAGCGAAACGTTACATAAAAAGTGAATATTTGAAAGAAACATCGAAAAAAATAACAGAACATTTTCTGCCAAGAGGTGCTAGACTTAAAGAGTAAATTAAAGATTGTCTTTCACAATGTAATTTTATTATTTGTATTTAACTATGTAGCACAATATTACTTTCTGAGTTCTATATTTAAAATATAATGGACATTATTTTCATAGAAATATTTATACTCTTATATTTGCTGCATGTTACTTATTTTTACGCTATCCAGAAAAATATCAGCTTAATCAAAACATAATTATTGATTAAATATATTTCTTATTTCGTAGAATTCCCTGCTAGTAAAAGATTATTTGTTTTAACTTATCCAAACAAAATAAATAAATATAAAATGAAAAATAATTGAAAACACTTTTTAATTAGTTATAACATTTACTTAAATGAAATAGTAGTTTTGCTCTAATTTGATGACTGTCCAAATTAATATGATATAATTTCTCCCACACATCCGTTTCTTGAAATATTTATTCCTAAAATAAATACACCCTTTTCAGAAACACTTAGCCTCATTTTTCTAGCATTCTGGCCAGTTATAATTTTATTCCGTCTTTTATTAAGCGTCTCCTTATGATGTTTCGTTCATTGTTATCTGGAGTGTAATATGTCCGTTTTGTAATGTTTTGTTGGTTTCTGTATTGTTATGTGTTATGTTTCGTATGTGTACGTGTCTCTCTCTCTCTCTCTCTCTCTCTCTCTCTATATATATATATATATATATATATATATATATATATATATATATATATACAGCTTTTGAAACTTTACACGACTGGTCGCCACAGTCGATTGAAAATTTCCTGGAGTGACTAAAAGTCGTAAATCACTCGCCCGCCAGTCGATAAAATTTCTTTAAATAAAGAAACGGGAAAAACACATTTATTTTACGACCCTCAAATATGCGGTGACTTAGAATTACCTATGCCTCATCATTTGAGAATTCTTTCATCTCTAGCTGTGAGACTGTTGGAATATTGTATTGAAAAAAGAGTGGTCACGCTAAAGGTCAACAAGAGATCAAATTTACACATTCGGCCTGGAGTCAAAATGTCGCTTTCATTTAGCTCTCTGATTTTGAAATTCATTTGGAAAAAAAAATTCTTCGGCGCTACAACTACATAACATACACTTCATGTTTACAAAAGTAAAGACGAATATTTGAAAGAGGAAAAAACGCATTGTTCCGTCAAGCACGCACCGAAAATTAAAGTATACAACAAGTAAGTAATCAGTTTTCGCTTCAGTTTTGTTTCTTCGAAAACAAACATTATTTATTCCATGGACGATAGAAATCTATTTGGATATAAACAAATCTGGACATGAATTATAAACATGTAAACACATAAAAATATCAAGACGGCTGATTATAAGTAACATATTATACATGATTTAATATTTCGACTTGCTTTGTAAAAAATAAAAATATAGAATAAATGTATAAAAAACCTTTATTGTTCATTAACAAATCTATTTAATTACTAGGTTAATCTATATAAATTTCGCTGAAATATTCAATGCTATATGATGCTAAATGTCCATTTTTATTATGATCTCGCTTCGAGTTTTGTTCAGTAATTATTGTAAGCAATTATTTCTGATTCTTTGGAGCTGCTGGGATGATTGTGTGTTTCAGAATATTTTTCAATTAGAGATTTCATATTGAAATGTTTTAATGAAAAAATGAATCTCTAATATTTGTTTTGCATTTTAAAATATATTTATTTCAAGGGTGTGATTTTACATTATGTTTTCTTTGTATATAAAGTTAGATATATTCGTTTTCTAACGGTACCAATAAACACAGTCTTGAATTATTTACATTTCATTGTCATTTTGATACTACGTATCAGCATCCGAAGAAATGATTCTTATTTCTATGGAACAATAATATGAATGATGCTATATAAAGAAACTGGTGTTGTATTTTAACGTTGTGTTGAATATTTACTGAAATGTTTGTAATAATAAAATAGTTGATTTACAAGAGTTAAACAAATATTTTCTTGTTAGATTATACACACGGTAATTTCTTGAATTATTGCAAAATTATTTACTATTATTGACTGAAACAAAAACATAAAGTCGGACGAGTAAAAATATTTTGGAGCGAGTAAATTTTCTCTCACACTCGAGATTTTTTTTTCAAAACTCAAAGGCTACATATATATATATATATATATATATATATATATATATATATATATATATATATATATATATATATAATTATTATTATTATTATTATTATTAAATATTTTCATGTATAAAAGTATATACACACGCACACACACACACATATATATATATAATTATTATTATTATTATTAAATATTTTCATGTATAAAAGTATATACACACGCACACACACACACACACACATTATATATATATATATATATATATATATATATATATATATATATATATATATATATATATATATAAGATTATTTAATTAACGCTATTTCGTTAGGGTTATTTTCTGCAAAGATTGATCTCGTAAAAATATCTAAAATATTCTACACTAAAGAGATTGAATTTTGTTTGAACAACAATAATCTTAATTGGGTACTTATGTACTTACTGAACCGTGCTGAAATGATAACATTATTATTTAGAAAGCCATTCTTAATATGAGGAGGAGGGTGTCTTGTAATCAGTCTGCCTTTTTTACCGAACTATTTATAAAAAAGGTATCGTAAAATTTTGATTTAACTTGAAATACTATTTTAAAGTTGCACAGTTCAATAAGTGCATAAACACCCGTAATTGTTATAAGTAACCTTAATTTGAAATAATTCCCTCTCTTGTGAAGTTTCAATCTATTCTCTCTCTCTCTCTCTCTCTCTCTCTCTCTCTCTCTCTCTCTCTCTCTCTCTCTCTGTATATATATATATATATATATAATAAATTCCACAGCCAAACAACGTCGCAGCCCACAAGAGAAATGCCAGTCAACGAACCGGAAGTCTAAGATTCGAGTTTCGCCCTCATTTAGGCTCATCAGTTAGACACATCAAAACTCAGGATCCGAAACCCGAGCCTCTTGCATGCGAGGCAAGCACTCTACCAACAGAGCAAACGCCCCGCACACAAGAATTTTTATTAACCAACACAGAATAAGCAAACCGCGTCGAAATCCGACTGTGAAATAAACCTACTTCGTATCTACAAGGGACGCGGTCATCCAACCAGCTAATAACCCCAAGCCAATGTCTCACAAGTAGGAGTTTTAACTCGAAAGGACGATGCCATCCAGCAATGCTAACCAAGCGAGCAACTTATGATAGGATTTTCAGAATGTGAGAGATTGTATATGATAAATTCCACAGCCAAACTACGTCGCAGCCCACATGATCAATCCCAGTCGACGAAGCGGAAGTCTAAGACTCTAGTTTCGCCCTCATTTGGGCTCATCAGTTACACACATCCGAACTCAGGATTTGAACCCGGGCCTCTTGCTTGCGATATATATATATATATATATATATATATATATATATATATATATATATATGTGTGTGTGTGTGTGTGTGTCGTGTGATCCCATTCTTATTTTATAGCGTTTATATAACACTCCCTTTTGCATCTCTATCTGTCTATCAAATTAATTAACTTGCTATCTTTTTAGCAATCTAGAACGTGTTGAATTTGATAAAAAGGGAAAGATAAAAAGATTGGAATAGCCATACTAACATCACAAGTAGTAAATATATTCAGTCCGTGTCCGAAAGGGGAAAAGAGGTGTACGGTGACATGGCGAACAGGAAGTGACTATTTTCATATTTTATTTTTTATATTTAATTGATGTTTGTAAAACTTTAAAATAACTTTTTTAGATTAAATTTTTGTAACTTTTTTAGATTAACTTTTTTAACTTAAATGTAATAAGGAACATATTTTATATAGGTTTCATTAACAAATATTCAGTACATAATGAGTCCTGCTCTTTCGCGCGAGGACTAATTCATATAATATATATATATATATATATATGAAATAGATAGCTTATTGATTGGTCATGTTAACACAGCCAACATGTTTTATTTGAATTTCACATTCTGAGAAGACAAAAATAAATATCAGTCATTAGAAACACTTACATCCCTTTAAATTCTGTGCAAAAGCAAGTCATTCTCAAAGAAACGGATATCTATTGATAACATTGATATATCGTTTTCATTCGTTATAAAATTATCAGCTACAAGAAGAAAAAATTCTGACATCATATGTCTACTGTTGTAAAATAAATTAACACGCACATAGGAAAAATATAATTCATACGAATCAAGTTTCAGATATAATTCAGAATCAAGATTGAGTCACGTGAAATTTATAGTTTCAAATTGTTTTTTGTTTTTTGTTTTTTTACATGAACTCGTACTATTATCTTTGTCCGAGGAGTGCATCTTGATGCAGCTGTGCTGTGGAGGTATCTCGGGATAGTGACTTATTTTACTGGCATGACGGCACTAGTTATTGGACGCCGATATCAGAATCCCTTTTCAAAACAGTGTCTCTCCATTTTCTTGAGTCCATACTTTAAGATACTCAAGGAGTTCTGGTGTGTTACAGCTTTGTTTGAGTGGTGAAAACTAGTTCGCATAAGGCATTTATTCGTAATTCTCATTCGACAACAAAACACACAGCATTAGTCAACAGAAAAGACCCAATTCTTTTCCACGACAATGCCCGACCGCGCGTTGCTAAACCAACCCTGCAGAAGTTGATAAATTGGGCAACGAAACTCTGCCTCATTCGACAAACTCTCCAGACCTCTCACCT
>NC_136484.1:68661784-68711784 GCF_053919585.1 Euprymna scolopes | reverse complement strand
AGTATCTGCTTTAGCAAACTACATTTTTACATTATGAATTATGCAATAATATTTGAAAACCTTAATAATTGTTGTTTTTTTTTACTGTTATAATTGAAAATATAATAAATGAATAAGGAAAAACCAAACAATAGTCTTATAGAGCTTAATATATAGAATCAAATTGTTCCATGTAAAAGCCTTTGGACCAACAATTGCTGACTCAAAATCATAAGCAGTTTGTGAAGTTTCTGTCGTTTACTTAACTACCCATTCCACGCCCTGGGAATGTGAGGGAAAATCTTGCAAAACACGCTTGGTTCCATTAATCAATGATTCTCGAAGTTCAGATTTAGAAAAATCTTTCGTCATTGATGGTTCAAAAATGCCGCCTAATGTAAATCTGTTAATTGTGTCCAATGTGTGGAATTAAAATGAATACGTTGTATTCCTTTTAACATTTTTTCCGGTTGACATCTCGAAGAACTCTATGTCTCAGGACATTACTTTCATAGGGCGTTTCTTTTGTAAAATTTAAATGGTGTTCTGCTCTCTTATTATTCTTTTCATAGTCTTCTGTCCATTTTCCTCCATAATTTCCTCATGAAGCTTTATGTCCTTATCCATTCTCCAGTAAGCTCCAATACATTTAAGATTATCAACAATTTCATTATGTTTTTGTTGGGCTGTTGTTTTAACTTTAGTCTTTGCCCTAACAACTTTACATTTATTAATAATAATATCGTTCAAACCCAAGTGCAAAACGTCTTATTAAATGGTGTAGGTCGACCTTAAAATTTAATTACAGTTTACTACAAGTTGAAATTACAGATTTTCCGGTCATTTTTAACAAAATACCTAAAAAAAAATCTACTATCAGAATTTAAATTACACGAATATTTTTTTCTGCTTATGCACGTAGATTACTGTGATATTTGAAAATAGTATTTTTAAATAAAATTCAAGTTTTAAAATATTTTTGTTAGATTGTTGGGTAAAAGTACAGAATAGTTACAAAACACATTCCCCCCACATTTTAAGAATGAGTTTCTAAGTAATAACGTAATCATATATAACACGGTAGCATAAGTGCGTAAGTACTATATTTAGATTAGCTTGTGAACAGATTTCTTAATGAATAAACACTAACTGTTATGTAAAACACTACCTTAGAGCATTTATCATAGAGATATAAAGAAATCAGAATAATTATTTAAGTTATATTTTTAATAGTTAAGTCTATTTTTAAAACAAGTCAAGATATATTCGTGATAATTAAAAAAACGTAAACATAGGATGAACACGGTCGTTCAGCTGGTAAAAAGTTTTTTATAGAATAAAGATTTACTTTAAAAGATATCATTGGAATAATTGTTTTAGTTATATTTATTAATAGGTAAGCCTATTGTAATGAGAAATTGAATCGATATTCGTTATAATTAAACAGTAAACAATAAACACAGAATGAAAACGCTTCGTTAAATAAATCGACGCGTGTAAATAGTTATTTGTATATGAAATTATAGTGATTTTATTCCATTTAATTGTTATATTTTATTTAATTTCTAAAGAAAAGGAATAATAAACTTTAAAATAATAATTATTAAGTGTATTGTATTATTTTATTTTTGTTAAAACCGAGCTTTATTTCAGCGACATGTGTTGTCGGTGACAAGTACATCGTGATAACAATCTCGACTAATTTCAAATTTATTTGAACTTTAAATCGGATTAATCAAATAAATATAAAGTTTTGAAGAAAAATATTTATTGTAACTTTTAACATTATTTTGCAATTTTCTTTAAATGCGATTATTTACAGTTTCAAAATCAACCTATCAATCTCTCTCACTCTCTCTCTCTCTCTCTCTCTCTCTATATATATATATATATATATATATATATATATATATTATATGGAAAAATGCGCGCATGAAAAGTAATATTCTTAAGATTTTATTAAACCTGGAAAAGTAAAGGACAAGAAATTCAACCTGGAAAAGTAAAGAACAAGATATTCTAGTAAAATAAAAAATAAGAATTTTTTAGACTTAAAATATCGCAGCTAAAAATAAAATTTGAATATTGATAAATATTTTATTTATTATTTGCATATGTTGTTGTTTATTGTTGAGTTAGAAAGGGTGTCAGTCGCTGGATTGAACTTATTTCCCCCCTATTATTTGCATATATTTATGTAGTGAAAATTGTTTTAATAAAATTAATTCATTAGTTAGTTAGTTAGTAGATGGAATTAATAATTTTATAATTTACATAAAAATTAATAATTTTATTATATCATAATTAGGATCATTTAATTCTTTCTAACTCAACAATAAACAACAACATATGCAAATAATAAATAAAATATTTATCAATATTCAAATTTTATTTTTAGCTGAAATATTTTAAGTCTAAAAAATTCTTATTTTTTACTTTACTAGAATATCTTGTTCTTTACTTTTCCAGGTTGAATTTCTTATCCTTTACTTTTCCAGGTTTAATAAAATCTTAAGAATATTACTTTTCATTCACGCATTTTTCCATATAATCCATGATTTTTCCAGGCATTGCTATTGTATTAATATATAAATTTATAATATTTATTTATGATTGTCAAAAGAAATTAGCTCTCAAACACACATTTATGCAATATTTATCATTCAATCACAGTAGTTCCGAGCCAGGGTCTCTACCGAGACTGCGGTTCATGAATTCGTGATCTGTATAGAGCATAAACTAACAAAAAAGAAGATGGCACTCGGTGCCTTTTTGGATATTATTTAGATATGGTTGTCTTCAAATCCAACGTGAACAAGTTTCTGATGAGCCGTTCCACCTAAGTTAACAAATTTACCGAACTTCCATTACTATCGATTACTATATTGTCCTTTTGACTACTCTACACTCTTTAACCCTTATCCTTGAGTGGCCTATCGGCCTTGATAAGTGGTGACGTACTATGTAAAAAAAAGAAGCTTTTGACAACATACCCTTCAGTAGTATGTTCAAGTCGCTACGAGAACTCAATGTGCCACCAGTACTCATCCGATGGATTGAGTATATGGTGAGGCACAGAACAGTTCAAGTAGAACTACTGAGGGCAACTGTTAAAAGGGAAGTAGTTAAATGAAACCCCCAAAGTGGGATTTTATCACCTTTACTATGGAACTGTATGCTGAATTCTCTTTTAAAGGAGTTTAAAAATAGGAATATTTATGCCCAGGCTGCTGCTGATGACATCGCAGTGCTGGTCGCGGGTTCAAAAGCATCATTGGTCAGACGCATTGCCAAAATGGGACTACATTTTTCATCAAATGTGATAACGAAAAATTTGAGTTCATTCAAAGAATATGTATATCATAGAATTCACTAATATTTTTAATCGATAAATTCACCATTTTTTGCTATAAAATCATAAGGAGAGTTAAAAAAAATCAGTTATTAAAAAAAAAGTTCGGTTTTTTAATTATAAAAAAAAACGATACACGGGATTGAACCTAAAATCTTTCCACCAACCCCCGGTTCTCTAACCGTTACGCTAACATGTCATATTGGCAAAATCGCAGTAAAAAATATTTATATACAAAAAAAGTTATGCAAAATAAAAAAAAAGCGTTAGTCACTTATGTACTTACTCTCCTGTTTGTGAACCCACATATTTATTTGTAACTTTTTTCCTACTGAACCAATTTTCGAAATTTTTTTTTTCAAAATGTAGCTAATGAGGTGTTCTATCCAACTATATAACCTGTTTGAAATTTGGTTGCGAATGGAATTAGTGGTGGGGGTTTGAATGTGTCTCGATTCATTCAATTTCGGACTTAAGCATATATTCAACCACTACCGTGCTTGAATGATATATATATATATATATATATATATATATATATATATATATATATATATATATATATATATATATATTCCCAAAACTTCTGGCTTGATGGAGCGGATACTAAAACTTGGTGCTATGGTTTCACATGATCTGAAATAACAGCAAGGGGAGACTTGATTCCAAATATTTCTCATATGTTATATTTCTCCTCTTTTGGAAATAGGGTACGATTCTAAATATCTTCTGTATCAAATAATCTTTATACACTGTGAAATTTACTTTCCGTATGAAAACCAAAGAGGGGAAATATAACACGTGAGAAATATTTGGAATCAAGTCTCCACTTGCTGTTATTATAGATCATTTGAAACCATAGCACCAAGTTTTAGTTTCCCCTCCATCAAGGGCAGATGTTTTGGGGAAATATCAGATATTTTGTAATTCATATGCAAAACTAAGAAAACAAATGACTATGATAGAAATATTGATAAAGGAGTAGTATCTTTCCACCCACGAAAAATCTTTTAAAATTACCACTATTAAAGGTTTTCGAGGATGCTGAAAACGAAAACAACAATTAAAATCTTAGGTAACGAGTAGTTTCAAAGATATGAAAGAAATATAATTTTATAAAATGGGGGAAATGTTTCTATATTAATTTAATGTAAAAACACTCACTTCATAGAAAAGGTAGCCATAAAATAGGTGCTCATTTAAATGCATATGGAAAACTGATCCCCCACTTGTTTAATTTTAAACCCTAAGAGCAAATATCACATAGCCTACTCCATAATTCAGGTCATTAGCTTTCCAACGAGCCTTCATTTGTTAAATGCTGATGAACAGTCGCCAAGATTTCGAACTCATAATATACATATACTTGTAGCCAAATTGGATATTGAAACGCTCATATCTTTGGTTCTATCGGGCAAAACTACGTGAAAATTTGCAGACTTTTTTAAGATTATAATACTATCCTGTGGTTAAAATTTTATGATAATTAGTAGAAAAAAGAACCTATATTTTTAAATCAATAAAATGTGCGCAAATTTGCCTACATTTGTATATATAGTGTTCTAGCAGGCCAGCTTTAGTTTTGCCGCTTCTGTTGTCTCACATGTGGCCTTGCCAGGCCACTAATATATCAAAGAGAAATAAAAAGGGATAACGATTCTGCAGTTCACATTTGCCATTATTCTTTCTATTTTTAAGTTTATTACTTTTTTCCATTTTTTTTTTTTTGCTGGTTCTCTTTTCTCTTTTTTTAATTTTTTTTTGGCCGTTTCTAAATGTTTGCATTCTTGATTGTTATTCTATTTTTTTTCGTTTTTTTTCTTTGTTTTTTTTTGTTTTTGTTTTTTACTAATTCCTGTTTTTCTATGCGTTGTTTTAAATTGTCATGTTTTGTTGTTTTAACAGAAGACATTCATAGATATAAAAGAACGAAAATAAAACCGGGAAAAACTTTAGCCACCTATGAAAACAAAAGCTAACGATTTTTCAAAAAAAAAAAAATTAGATGAATAAATAATAGACAAGATATAAATGTACCACTAAATAAAAATAGAGTGACGGAGAAAAATGTTAAATAAATATACATAACAAGTAAAGTTTTTTTTTTAAGCAGCTACAAGCGAAAACAGTGACAGAAAGAAAAGTAAGTTATTGAAACAAAAAAAAATTACCTTTGATCGTAAACAACACGAAACGGATATATTAGTCGCGACTTTCGAGTGTTACTTGGAATAGAAAATAGCTTTAAATAAATTTTTATTCATATACACTTTAGGTTCGAATAAGAATGATATATCTATCTATTTATGATATGTAATGTTAAATATATGACTGCGTATGTAGCTATGTATTATACTAACTAAACAAAACGATAGTATTACGAAATAATGTTTATAATACGACTAAGGCATAGTATTCAAGAAGCAGACAAAGCAGTGTGGACCTTTAGACTGTAAAGCATGTAGTATATTATCGCAGTATGCAAACTTAAGTGGAGAAATGGATGCTATTGCGGCGGATGGTTGTTTAGTTGTTTCATTTTACTGCATATCAACCTTGTGACTTAACAACCTATTGTGGTCGAATGTTGTATTAATAACGGGTATAATAAAGCTAAGTTAGAGTTTTTATTATGCGAACAATCCCGGACAATTCTGGATTGCCTTACTAGCTCCATTTGTTTGGTCGATGGCGCAACCTAAAACAAGAAACAATAGCTTCAAATGGTAGATTTGGGATTAATAGTAAAATATTAAACTATCAATGTCTTGCTAATAAAGCATTCGAGAGAATGTTAGTGAAAAGATTTAGGCTACGACCGAGAGCAGTGGATGGCCTTCTCTGCGTAAGAACATCTTGATGGAAAATTAACATACTTAGGTCATCTTATCACTCATGAAGGAATAAAACCGGACCCTTCCTAAATAAAGGCTATCATAAGCATGCCTCTTCCCGAAAATAAAAAAGACATGCGATTTTCAGGAATGACAAATTACCTATGTAAATTCATACCGGAATAATCGGAGGTAACTACACCGCTAAGAAAACTCTTACACAACAGTGCACTCTGGTCATTTCATAAATCTCAAAAATAGGATGTAGAGAAGTTAAAACAAATAATAACAAGCCTACCAATTTTGAAATTCTATGATCCTTCTAAAGAAATGAAAGTTACCACTGATGCTAGCAAACATGGCCGAGGTGTTGTTCTACAACAAAAACATAATGAACCATAGCTACCCATATCATACGTATCACGATCGACAACTACTGTTGAACAAAACTATTGTCCTAATGAATTGGAAACACTTAGCATTGTGTTTGCCTATAACAAATTTCACCAATTCATCTATGGAAGAAAATTTTATATTGAAAATGATCATAAACCATTAAGGCAGATTTTTAAAAATCAATCACCAAAAGCCCCCCGAGAATACAAAGATTTCTCATAGCACTCTAAAAATATGAATTTGAAGTGTTATATATCACAGGTCGAGAATCCGTAATTGCTGATGCATTATCGCGTGCATATATATCGGACAGCACACAAGAAATACCTGATATGAAGATCGACCAATATATCCATACGATCCTAAAACAATACCCTGTGAGCGACCCAAAACTTGACGTTTACTGAGAAGAGACCTGGAAAGACCCAACATTACAAATGCTTATAAAATATGCAACGTCAGCTTGGCCAGAAAATAAAGACGTACCACCAACAATAGCGCCGTATATGGCTGTTTGGGATTAAATATTGGTCGTAAAAGGACTAGTACTAAAAGGTACACGAATAGTGGTCCCAACCTCTTTAAGAAAAGAAATCCTACAAAAGATCCATACGGAATACTTAGTAATAGAGAAATGTATTGCACGAGCAAAGGAAGTCATATATTGGCCAAACATAAATCATCAGATAAAAGAAATGATAGGCACATGCACAAAGTGCTTAAATCATAGAAACCAACATAAATCATAGAAACCAACATAAATCATAGAAACCAACATAAATTATAGAAACCAACATAAATCATAGAAACCAACATAAATCATAGAAACCAACATAAATCATAGAAACCAACATAAATCATAGAAACCAACAACCGTCAGAACCTCTAATGCACCATGAAATACCAGTAACATCATGGACGAAAGTAGCAACAGACATTTTTCATTTATACAATAGAACATATCTAGCAATAATAGACTCCACAACGAGATACTTTGATATCTACAAACTTGATAACTGTAAATCACGTACAGTGATCAATAAAATAAAATAAAATAAACATTTTCGCAAAATTTGGTTTTCGACAAATAGTGATCAGCTACAGAATTTAAACAATTTGCTAAAGATTGGGATTTCAAACACATCACGACAAGTCCGAACTATTCACAATCCAATTGACTAGTAGAAAGAAATATACAAACTATAAAAAGGACACTAATAAAGACATTTGAAAGCAAACAAGACCCATCTCTATGAACATCCCCATTAAAAGATAAATCGTCGTCGCCAGCCCAACAACTAATGAAAAGAACGCTTAGGACAAACCTTCCTAACACCATGCATAATAAAGCAATGAAAAGGCATGAAGTAGATAAAAAGTCTAAACACTAAGCAAAGACGACACTGTTCATATTCGCTCCCAAGGAAAATGGAACCTGAAAGGTAAAATTGTTAAAAAAGTAAAAGAGCCTCGTTCGTATTTAGCAAAAACAGAACAAGGAAAATATTTAAGACGTAACAGGCGTTACTTCTTAAAAACAAATTGAAATCTAACACGCAGAGTTACATACGACTATGGAAACATATTCAGTCAAGAAAATAGTCCAATACAAGCCGTACCACAAACGGGCATGGAAAAGAGAACAACAACAACAAACTTCACAACAAGAGGAAGAACAATTAGATTTCCAGCCAGATACAGACACTAATTAAATGCATATAAAATAAAAATAAAAACTTTTTTATTTTTAGTAAAAAACTGAAGATGTTATATACATCAAGGAAGACGAGTTATCTCCCCTTGACTGCAATTACTCCCACCATCACCATTGCCTGCAACCTCCCATCACACAATCACGTGGTATATCGTAGTAGCAAACACTACTACTCCTTCTTTAGTGTTAATAAAGTTTCTGTTACGTTCACACGTGTGTCTCTCTATTCTATCCATGTTATCACTAACCCTTTACTAATACAGGCCACATACTACAACAGCAGTTATATAGTTTCTGTTAATATAATTTTTATTTAAAAGAAATCAACGATTGAAGTTTTTACTTATTGTTTCTGCGAGGTTGTTATAATAGCATGGATGGTCAACTTGAGTTATTTTTCATAAGACATATGTTGGAGGAAGTAGTAGTGTTGGTAGGAGTGCCTATCTCAGCACCGGGAAAGGTCTGTGGTTGGAGTATCAATATAAAAAAAATCACAACGTGGCGTGTAGCCGCACCTATTTCCCTGGATTGGCGGACTTGTCTTGTTGAAACAGAATAAGTAGAATCATTCATTCATATATATATATATATATATATATATATATATATATATATATATATATATATATAATCGTATAGACGATCAAGGTCAAGCTAAATGTTTCAAATGTTGTTCTGGTTGACCACTCATATACCGGCGAATATCCCCGCTCTTGGGCGTCGTCGTATTATACATTGGAAGGTTGTTTTGTTTCGTTTTACGGCATATCATCTTTGTTCTTATTATTCAATACCAAATCAAGTCATTTTGGTAAATGTTTTTATTCTTCAAGTCTTTATATCTTTAAATATTTATTTATAGTTTTGTGATTTGGTTTGATTGGTTTGTTTTGCGCCATATCAACAATTTTGGGTTATTTTTAAAGCCGAATTTGGTCCTTTTGGTAAAAGTTTTTAAACTTCAACTTTTCCATATCTTCAAGTATTTTTTTTAGTTGTTGGTTTGGTTTTCTTCGCTTAGTTTGACTTGTTTGTTTTATGTCATATCACCAATTTTTGGGGTTTTTATGCCGAATCTTGTCATTTTGGTAAATGTTTTTATGCTTCATTTTTTTTATTTCTTCAAATATCTAATCGTGGCGTATTGTTTAGTTTTTGTATAGGAGAATTGTTGCGTTTGTTTTCGGCTTTGCAGAACATGACTGAGTTTTGCAAGGAAAAAATAACGTTAATGGTTGGTGCATTTTTTGGTTAGAAAGTTAGTAGCTTCAGACAACCTGATCTGACAGCAGCAGGTACAGCATTAGAACATTTCAGTCCACTGAAATTTATGGACGGTATAACCGCTACATCAACTAACCAGTAGACCAAACAGAAGGGGTCGCTCATCCGTGATAGGCAGAGGTACACATGAAATGTGTAACTTATATGCAAGCTGGTTTTGTGAAAACCGGCTACTAGTTTAGATTACGTAATAAGATATAACGTGAAGAGAATATACAAACAATCGATAAATACTTGTATATAGGTGTTGCTGCAATATATGAATGTATTTCTGTCATATGGTTTCAAGACAAATCAATACATAAACACCATGAATCATAAATATGATGACTTTCATTTATTTGTTTATTTTATCATAATTTCTGGCTAATTTAGAAATATATTGAACGTTAACGACACACACACACACACACACACATACACACACACACACACACATATATATATATATATATATATATATACTGATGAGCTGTGAAACAGCGAAACAGTACTGTATGTGGATGACTATATATATATATATATGTATATATATATATATGTATATATATATATATGTATATATATACATATATATATATGGGGGTTACTGTTTTGGGGAATGAATTCCATCAAAGTGCTCGATTATAAAGAAAAAAGAAAAAAATTCAATATAAGAGCTTAATACTTATTTATTTAAAACTATACAGAATGCCAGAAAAACATTTTTCCTATTTTTTATCGATAATAATGTTCATTTTTATTTAATTATAGCTTGTCTGTGCCTGTTTCTATATATTTTATTTAATATCAATTTTTCAATTTCTTATTTAATATATTTTAGTAAATATATGTTTAAAATTATTTATGTTGTCCTATTATGTTCTTAATTGACATGGCTTCCGGTCTTAATCGGTTATTTTTGACAGGTCAAAGGGATGTAACTAATGTATCTTATAATTCTCTTTAAACATTTGGTCCCCTTTTTTTATTTTAATTAAAGGGAGGTAACTAACGAATCTTTGTTTATATATATATATATAAGTACTTAATTTACTCACATAAAATTGATATACGAAAGTATAGATTTATGCGTAAACTTTAATTATTTACTTCAAAAGTGCTCAATACGTAGGCAGAGCTAGTTAGTAATTTATAAAATATATATGGCGATTAAGCTACACTGAATATTTTAGAGATGCTAATTAAAGCACATAATAACAAAATATTAAATAAAAACAATGTAAACAATAACAAAATAAACAATTGAAAAAAGTAAACACCATGACAAAAATAAAACTAACACTAGCAGAAATAATAATAATAATAAAGCAACCCCGGACAAGAACAACCATACTATAAATAAAAGTACTAATAACGAACAAGATAAATGCAACTGTAGACACCGCACACTTTGCCCAGTTAAAAATAAATGTCTAACAAAAGCGTAGTTTATCAGGCAAAATATTTGCGAAAGAAAACCCGAATAACAAGAAATATTATGTAGGCATTACTTCCTTAGATTTCAAAACCCGATACTATGACCACAAAAGTACATTCAACAATAAAAAACACCGTATAAAAACAATACTAGCGAATAAATACTGGGAACTCAAAGAAAGCGGACATTCCCCGGTAGTCGAATGGAAAATAATAAGACAAACTACCACGTGTAGGGACGACCCATGTAGATTATGCCTTCATGAAAAATTTGCTATCCTGTACTTTAAAGAACCCCAACATCTATTAAACTGTAGAAAAGAAATAACAAATAATTGTGTTCACAAGATAAAATTTACTCTAGGATAGCGATACAAAATAGTTTTAAAACTAACAAAAACAATAGAAAATAGACAAATAAATAAATTAAATAAACATGAATATACATAAACGATCACACATATATGTATGTATATATACATATGTATATATATGTGCATATATGTATGTACACACATATATATATATATAAACTAACAAAAAAACACTAACCTAGTTTTAAAACAGATCCTTTGTCCGATAAAATGCATGCCCATTGGCTGATAGGAAGGGCGCGGTGGATACTAGAAAGCTGATTGGCTAACTAAAATCTCAATAGAAGAGAAGCATATAAAAACGATAAACAACCACAGAATTCGCGCATAAGCCTCAGGAGTCCTACAGTGGATGAAACGCGGAATATTCAGTGTAGCTTAATCGCCATATATATTATATAAATTACTATATATATATATATATATATATATATATATATATATATATAGCTTTATATATATATATATATATATATATATATATATAATATTTTATATACGCTTTTAATTTTGATTAATTAAAATCAATATTCTATATGCTGTTATTTTATTTGAACAATATGGCTGACGAAAGCCTAATATTATTTACCATTAACTGGTCCCCGTTACGGTAGGCTTGAAACCGACGATACCAATGTTTTTCTGACCTTCTGTACAATTTTAAATAAATGAATATATATATATATATACATATATATATATATATAACAGTGTGTGTTTGTGTGCATATATATATATATATATATATATATATATATATATATATATATATATATATATATATATGCACACAAACACACTGATTTATTGACTTTCTGGTAAGATATTGCATGCAATCATGAAATAAAATTTGAAATTTACACTAGACGAATTTTTCATTTACTATAACGTCCCAGTTATTTTCTATCCGATATCAATCATCATCATAAATCTAAATTATAATGTTAGTATAAACTGGATGAAAATTATTGAATACATGTTCTTAACTATCAAAAATATTAAATATATGTTCTTAGCTATAAAATTCAAGACAAGTAGTTTAACTAGTGTATAACTAGTATGTATATATATATAGTTTAATTAGCTCGATCCTCCAGACAACAAATACCGAAAAATTAGCTAAAAGCGTTAATCTTTTCACCCGCAACTGGGCACTTTTCTACAGGGAGGGGTGCTTTTTTCGCCGATATTTTCCAAAGTCGTCCCCTCTTATCGATTGTCTAGCCTTAATTTTAACCTAAGTCACTTCCGGTTTAACGACGATCGTAACAGCAATGACGCCACGTTTTATCACGTTCTTTTCTTCTTTCACAGTACGGGTTCGAGCCTGCCTTCCTACTACCACTTTTTTTTGCTCAACACACATCTCAAAACACCCGGGCAACGCCGGGCACCCATGCTAGTATATATATATATATATATATATATATATATATATATATATATATATATATATATATATATATATATATATATATATTGTGCTATTTTCGGAGATTGTATTGTCGTATATTTTTTTCATAATACAAACTGTAAATAGCATTAGATTTCCATCATTGAACTAGATCTGAGAATGCGATTCTTCCATTGCAATAATCCATCAATAGGTGCGCATTAAAAAACAAATTTATCCTCGTGAGCTGTAGTGTACTAAGAACCGAAAATTTTTAAATAGTATGTCACCTGAACGTTTTAAAATAGCTTAATAATGAGTTTCAAGTAAAAAAAAAAAAAAAAGTTTCTTCCCAAGTCATATATCTAACTTTACCGTTCTTTGTTTTATGCATGTGCGTTACAATTTAATAATAGTGAGAAAATAATATCGTTATGTTTTGCATTATCCAATGCTTTTCCTCAATATTTCAATGCATGTTTATTTAAAAAGTGAAAATGTTTTATACAATTTTAAAGCTAATTTATTAAAGAAATTTAATCGGGACCGAAATCATCATCATCATCATCATCATCATCATCATCATCATCATCATCATCATCGCCTGGAGTCCCTTGAAAGGCATGGGCCATCAATAGAAGCCCATCAGCGTCCACAGTCCTGGGCGATTTGCCCCAGAGAAGAGTCCGCCTCCAGGTCTCTTCTCTAAGTGTTCTTTGGTTTGTTCTCTTTTCCTCTTCCCCTGAGGATATCCGGTTAGGGCCTGGCGTGTGATATTTTTTGGTTGTTTCCTCATGGTGTGCCCGATCCATCGCTGGATCGCCAGATGTTCTTGAAAGGCTATGAACCATGCTCTTGCCTTTCCGATGCAGGGCTTAACGTCGGAATCTGTTCCTCCCTGTTGGTTGATCACACTCTCAGTGTATGCGACTTCTTCCAGATTGTTGTTGCCCAACTTCATTGCCTCTTTACTGGAGGCGTTGATTTTCAGGATCTAGGTTTTGTTGGGGTGGATGTGGAGGCCAACTTGAGAGGCGTGGGTTGCTGGTTTAGAGGTCTTGTTCTGCATCTGTGGTGCTTGTGGGAAAGCAAAGCGAGGTCATCAGCGAAGTCAAGGTCGTCTAGCTGAGTTCAGAGGGTCCACTGGATGCCATCTCTCAGTCCGTCCATCGTCTGCCTCATCACCTAGTCAATGCCGATAAGAAACAAGTCGTACGCCGGTTTTTATGTTGAAACGACGTGTCAACTGTCCTCCATGTAATACCTGACTAGCTATTCCCTCATACGACTTTTTGATAGTTCTCGTCAGTTTTTCTGTGATCCCATAGTGCCGGGGGAATTGCCATAGGGTGTCACGGTGTATACTGCCGAAAGTCTTGAAGTCCAAGAAGTTGACATACAAAGCCGACCGAAAGCTTAGACTGGTCAAAATCCGAAAGAGCCACAACGATCATCTTTTGAGTGATAATAAAAGTTAATAGTGATCAGTTTTCCAAGGAAGATCAGAAAAAAAAAACATCCAAATCATTAAGAAGTGTGAACAAAAATACGAACGAATAAAACAATTTTGTTCTTAGAAGATAAAATAACCTGAACATTAATAAATGGATGAAGGATAGCAAATTTGCCACTATTAATGATACTATTGTAGATTCTCCAAACATTATAAGAGCCAACATTTTTTTACATGAAATAGAGTCACGAATATTTTGAGAGTAGCTAGACATGTCTAACAGATTGCTCTCTTGCAGGCATTGTTAGCTGTTTTATAGGATTGTCTGGAAGCTTCAGAACCAAGCCGACAATACTGGTTAAGATAATAGTTAGGATGAGTTGTGACAGAAGCACACACAGATGAAAACCAAGCAGGAGTATTAGGTTTTATTAGAAGCATACAGTCAAAAACGCAGATGTTAATTCGAACAAGAACCAAGTCGGTAACCTATTTAGCAGCTTCATTAGGAGACAACCCAAAGTAAGACTCAATAGAACGTTACAGGGGAAATTGTGAAGCCCATCCCGATAAACTTTCCTGTAGTTAAGCGTCTTTGTATGGAAGTTGTTTAAAAATATCAATACAATGAACCGAGCAAATATTATCCGACTGATTTGGTCTCATTTACATTTTTATTTCATTTTAATGTAAATATTTTCATGTTGTTTGAGATTTTAAATTGTGGAATTCTATATACATTTACTTACGCAATTTATTTTGGATATACGTTATTGCAAACTCAGTTTTTTTTTTAAAGAGAAGTTATGCAAATAAAGCAAATATGAAAATTTGTCATATGCATAAGAATTTTGACATTAAGTTATCAACATCAGCAAAGAAATCAGTGAAGGAACCTTCAACAACGAAGATTGCAAAATCTATTTAATTTAAGTACTGTCATAAATAAGACAATCTGTAAGATGGGGAAGCCCAATTGGCGTTCATTTGAAGTTGACAACGACAAATTAAAGATGTTAGTCGACGTAGATCCTCGTACAATTCAGAGACAACAATGACGAAAACAAAGGACAATTGATCCGCCAATTCTGGTGTAATTCGTAGAAAAAAAATAAGCTACAGAAATTGATGTTGTATGGACTTAAGAAATATACAATATTGAATTGTCGGCAACGCGTATTTTTGTAAAACAAATGTGATTAATTTCATTGTTTGTATTTTCACAAGTGAGGAAAATTCTATATTTTATAGTCAACAACGACCAACTAGCAAAGTAAAGAGTATAGTTATTGATTTGTGCTATATAGGAGGTTCATACAGCTCTTTGAATTACGGTCAAGTAGTGACTACGAATTAGTCTTGCCAGAAAAGCAGTTTATGTGTCTGGTATTGAATAAGAGAAAAGGTTCAATCCTGATGAAAGACTATGCTCAACTTTCTTTTACTCGTTTTCACCTTCACAACATGCAACTATTTGGGATCATGTTTAACAAAGGGATTGTGCTGTGTTGAGCAGGAAGATGTCTGTTTATACCGCATTTAATCTTAACCAGAGTAGCAAAAAAACAAGGAAAGGAGTCGAAAAACCGGAATTTTTCTCATGGTATATTCCCCTAGCTTTTGCATTTTCAAAGTATCCACAAGGCAGTGAAGCTATTTGTCAATAGCTAAGGATTGGTTTATAGTAATAATGATGATGATAATGAAGACGACAATGACGAGGACGACGACGAGGACGACGACGATGATGATGATGATGATGATGATGATGATGATGATGATGATGATGATGATGCACACGCAAATGAATTCATACATAAATAAAAAAAAAAGAAAAACACATGTGTAGCAAGACAGTATCCACTTCATCTTTAGTGAAAAGTTCAAACAAATAGTCTGTTATATAAACGTGAAGTATTTCGTGGTTATTATTATGATGACGCTGCACACGCAAATGAATTTATACATAAGTAAAAACAAAAACACGACATAAATAGCGAAACACTATCCACTTAATAACGACAGCATATTCATAAGATTTTCTAAGATACACATATTTCCAATATACATACGTCGATTTGTGTTTTGATTGTCCGAGGAAATATACTATTAGAGTATAAAGTCTTCCAGCATCTAGGGACGTCAACCGTGAAGGAGTTTAATTTTGCTATTGTCAGGTTAGTTGGGCGTATGTCAATCGAGGAAGCACAAGAGTCATGAGTTCATCAGAGCACATTCCATTAAAATACTTGTAAAACTAATACAAGAATGCAACATTAGGGCGATGAGACAGAAGCTGAAGCTTAGCTGATAGTGCGAGACCTAGAGTTCATACACTTCTTTTAACCCTGTCTTAGAGTGAGAGTTAGTGGCAGATGTACCTTCTCAGATGTAGCAACAATACTCCATGCATAGGCGAATTGTGACTTTGTAAAAATATAAGATACTTTTTTTACGTGAGTCATTTTCTAACGCAATAGAAGCAATTGCTGTCGTTTCAGCAACCTTGAGAATTTCCGCAATATATTTGTTCCAAACCATGAAATATAGCCACCACTTTAATTTTCTGAAACGTAAACAAAAACTAATGTAAATCCCTGTATTACTGATCGTATTTACCGAATCTCTCCCCCATCGTCTACCATTGTTTCAAGATCTTTAAAAAATCTTAAATTCTTCAAAAAATTCGGCCTTTATTTACTGTTTCCTGAACCTCGTCTACTAATTCTTGTAATGACTTCTTGTTGTAGAAATTCTTTACAAAACAATAGGTGGTATATAATGCATGTCGAGGCTTCTTTGAGTATAAGTTGTCGCAAGTTGATTCAACATTGGTGCGTAAAGCGTAACATGTGTGGAAACTGTGTCGATTGCAAAGTGGGTTATGTCGTTTAAATAAAGCTTAGGTTAAGCAGCTTCATACACGCTTGACGTTCGTGGTGAAAACTGCCGTTATTTCTTCCAAACCTAATAAAAAAAAAAAGACTCGAAGTCTTTTTTTAATGTAACATATGTACAGTGCGCGATAAGTGAGGAAGAAGTTCTTCTATTAGATTCATCCAATTTTTTTATTTTTTCATTTCAATCTAGAGTTCCGCTTTTTGGGGAACTAAAGTTTCTCAACATCAAAAAACAGACGCTATTATGGCCTCGTGATAAAACAAATAAAAGAGACTCTAACTGTTTATCATCTTCAAAAGCTATTTAAAGTTGGTGGACAAAATTCCCCTTCTACGCCATTAAACTCTCTTGTGATTTATTTCCACTGGGAAATATTAAACTACCGAAATGGCTACATTTCTTTTTTATTCAATTGCAGCAAACTATATAGATTATTATAAGTGTCCATAAATTTTTGTAAGGCTTTTTACTCTCAGCTTGTCTGTCTTTCAGTTAGTCACGATTAAGTAGTATATTAATATTCAAAAAGTGCCAAGAACTGGTCGCCATATTATCATTATTGTCATTAATAGTTGTTGTAGTTGTAGTAATAGTAGTAGTAGTAGTAGGAGGAGGAGCAGTAATAGTAGTATTAGTAGTATTTGGATTCGTGTACATTATATGTTATCATTACTTGTTCATCTATTGTTTAGTTGTCTTTTTTTCATTCTGAACTTATTTACGTGCCGTAAAATAGTTAAATATTCAGGAGGGTGAAATTCATGGTTTCTTAATGCCTTTATTATTTTATATATTAAGCATGTTGATGTTGTAATGCTAAACATGTATCTTAATGATCGTAATGCGCTTGTAAAACACAAACACAGGTTTAAAACTTACGAAGTATTTCAGTAATTATCAGCGGTAACTAAGGAATAACATGTTATAACGGTAGCACTAATCTATATGATAATAAAGCCTATTATTATATACATTACTAGCGGGGGTACCCGGCGTTGCCCGAGTGTTTGTTTCCGGGACGGGGGGGGGCTGCCGTTTGTGCATAATGTATTTGCATGAAATATCTTGATTTTTAATCTTATTAAGGTCAAAATCCCACGGGAAAAAATGAGTTCATTTTATTTATATAGAGAAGAGATTACTAGCGGGGGTACCCGGCGTTGCCCGAGTGTTTGTTTCCGGGACGGGGGGGGTTAAAAAAATGCTATGGTAGGTAAGTAGGAAGGATCAAACCCGGAGTCATGAGTAAAAGTAGGAAAATAAAGTGTGAAAAAAAAACAAAAAAAAACATCTGCAACGTTAACAGTTCGGCCACCAAGAAAAGTCCATTCCAGTTGTTTAGGAAAAAAAAACACTATGGTAGGTCGGCGCGAACGTGAAAATATAATGTGAAATGTCCAGCACCCTAACCACTACGCCACAGAGCACTGCAGCTTAGTTTAGTGATTTTAAATAACTTCACATGAAAGAACTACGAAGCCAAACCGGTGTTCTCTTCTCAACTGTTCCTTGTGAACGATCTCCAAACGGTGTTAAGTGGTGGCAGGGGGAGGAGGAATTTTTTAGAGAGAAAATATTTTACCACTTCCATTGATCTTAACCGATTTTGGCCGTGACTTCTCAGCAGAAAAAGTATAGAAATCTAAGACTATCGAGGAATTTGAGAACTAATAAGCCTATAACAAACCTCAGATATTGTTCGTGCATAATGTATTATCGTTTGTGCATAATGTATTTGCATGAAATATCTTGATTTTTAATCCTATTAAGGTCAAAATCCCACGGGAAAAAATGAGTTCATTTTATTTATATATATATATATAGAGAGAGAGAGAGAGAGAGAAGAAGATTACTACTTTTATTATTGCTATCATTGTTTATTATTGAGTTCCTTATTGTGCGTTTTAATAATTTTATGTACTTTTATTCTTGTTTTTATCCATGTTTCCTTGTTCTTTGTTAGGTTCATCAAGCTGTCCAGTCCAATACTTAATAACGTTGCCGTGATCGGTTGTATACTTGTTTACTTGGCCGTCATGTTGCTGGGATTTGACGAAAAGACAATGCGCCAGCACCACTATCCGTTTGTATGCACGGTAAGTCTGATATCGATAGCTGTCTCGAATAATATTTGGTTGCACTAACGTTTTTAAACATGACGTCTCCATGTAAGTAATTTGTGTAATCCTACTCCAACCCAATCCAAACAATGTCATAATTATAACTCCTAATATTTAAACAATCACTCGCTTGTCTTAATTATTTGCATTATGTTAGTTGTTCTATTTTCACATAGGTATAGTCAGTGTACTCGCCAGTATTCTTCAGGTAACTTTTTCTGTGGAGTCAGTATTCGTTATCTGTTTTATTTCGAACTGAACCTTTTATTTAATTGATTTCAATAAACACTTCTATCTTTTTGTATTATATATTGCATATCAGTTTAGTTTTTCTTAAATATGTTGAATACATTCAAGTAGATATTAGATTATCTGAATTGCTTCGTTTGTTTGTTATGTTAAACGTATTTTATGATGCTGTATTATAAATACAAAGTTGCCTGGTGTCTATGAATAAATCTTTGATTCCTGCAAGGAATTGGTTTCTGTGTGAAATGCCTGTCGAAGTTCCCTTTTATTTATTTATTTATTTTTGCTTATGGATTTTCTTCAATTACTTTTTGCTGAGCTACACGAACGAAACATCCTGCTACTTTTATATTTTCCCGGTTGTTTGTCTGTGCGTGAAACAATTGTAAAGTTACATTGAATTATTTTGAAATTCCGCAAGAGAAAATACTAAAAACTTAGTCATTGGAAGTTAACAAAGTTATATATATATATATATATATATATATATATATATATATATATATATATATATATATATATATATATATATATATTGCATTTCATATAATTTTTAATTGCAATTTTCCGGCTATTATTATAACTTACTGTTGTAGAGACGCCCACTAATTAGCATACGTGGGTGAAAAGATATAGATAAAGGTATCAAGTCAGCAAGACCGGGGAGCTGTGTTCGAACGCCGGATAGGCAAGACGCCTGTGCCAGTTGCTCCATGAAAGACTTTAACACGCCCTCTGCCGGACAATCTTCCAACTGCAGTACAACTGCACCTTTGTAAATATGTATTATTTTTTCGTCTTAATATATTTGTTTTACCTTTACTTTCTGCGTTCGTGTTGTTATTGATACAGACACAACGGTGGCGACGGGATTTCGAAAAAAGATTTACGCGTGAGAAAATACCCTATCAAATTCAACAATGGTATTTGGGAAATACTTACTCGTCAAAGATTGAAAAAAAATTCACTCAGGAATTCAATGTTTAAAACGCAGCAACTACGAAATTGTCGAACGCGACATACTTGCAAAACACCAAGATTTTTTTTTGTGACTACTTGAAAAGGAAATTCAAAACCCGGGACACTTAAAAAAAACAGCAAGCACTTTATTTCAAAGTGCTTACGAGAGGAAAAAAAACTTGAAAGTTATAGTAACCCTTTCTGTAAAGTGCATACACACACACACAAAAAAAAGTGTTTCGCTAGGATACCGTGAACTTATTAGGTAGACTGTTTTGAAAGAAAAAGTGATTTTTTCCCAGTGCACTAAGAAGGGATTTTTTTCTTTCTTGTACGTAATTAATAACGTAACAAAAGGAATCGCCTGTTCGTAGTTATTAAAGAAAGGAAATTGTAAAAGTGACTGATTAACTAATTTGAAAAGCAAAATGGAGAATCTTATCAAGTTATTCGCGGAAATGCAAATGCGTCAACAAGAGACGAAGTACAGAGAAGGCGTCAACAAGAAAGAGACGAAAGACAACAAGAAAGAGACAAATTACAGAAAAAAGAACTACAAGAAAGAGACGAATTACAGAAAAAAGAACTACAAGAAACAGACGAAAGACAGAATGAACGGCTTCTTAAATGTATAGAGCAAATGCAACTTGGTCAAAAAGATTTGTTGGAAAGATTAACGACTAATTCTGCACAGGAAAGTAATACGACCTTTTCCAACGCAACAATTGTGAATAGCATAGATGTGTTCACGTACCTACCAGAAGAGGATAAAACCTTTGAGGCATACTTCAAGGGGATGAAGATATTTTCGAAAAAGATTGCGAAAGCTGGTCAAACGCAAAGAAAGTAAGTTTATTACTTCGAAAGCTTGGTACCAATGAACATTGCAAATTTGTTGATTTCATATTGCCAAGGAGAACGAATCAGTTAGACTTCGCTGAGACCGTAAAACTTCTTAAGGAGTTATTCGGACCGAACATGTCTCTTTTTCACAAGAGATGGTCGTGTATGAACCTTAAGTAAACGGAGGAGTAGGACTACCTGACATATGCGTCAGTAGTGAATAAACACTGCGAAAATTTTAAATTATCGGAACTTACGGTGAACGACTTCAAATGTTTCATTTTTGCACAGGGGCTAGTTTCTACAAAAAAATCAGAGATCTGAAGACGCGTTCTCTCAAAGTTAGAGACAGAATAAGGTCTGACACTGCAAAAGTTTGCAGAAGATTGTCAAAGGGCAGTATCACTAAAAAAAGACTCCAGAGAAATAGAAGAAGCAGGAGTATCGTACATAAGGAAGATTAAAAAATCTGGCAGAAACGCAGGGCAAAGAAAGTGGGAGACTCGTCAAAATCCAAAAGATTACGCGAGTTATAAATACTCAAACTCTAATTACAGAAAACGAAATTACGATTCATGTCCAAGTAACTATAGAAAATCGGGACCAAGTATTAATTGCGGAAGATGTGATGAAAAACATTGGGTAAAGGATTGTCCTTACAAAAATATCAGATGCTTCAATTGCGACAATGTCGGACATAAGAGTATTTGTTGCAGAACAAAATATAGAGTACACCAAATGAGAACAAACGACAAAGAGAAAGACAATTTATGAAAATATGTGTTGGTTATTATTTTTGGTAAACAAATAAAATTTCAACTTGATTCTGGAGCAGATTTGTCGGGAATAAACGTTAGCACTTGGAAAAAACTGGATAAACCGACTCTGAAAAAGTCAAGTAAGGGTGCTAGAACGGTGACAGGAGACGAAATCAAATTCGAAGGAGAAGTCGGCCTGCCCATTAATTTAAATGGCACGACGAAGAAATTGAAAATCTCCGTAATTAAAGAAAGCGAGAATTTATTGGGAACAAATTTTATTGAAAAATTCAACCTTTGGGATAAACCGATGAACGCTTTTTGTAAAAAAAAAACCAGCTGCACCACAACGTCAGAAAATATTAAAAATAGACTAATGAACGAATTCCCAGAAATATTTACTATGGGACTGGGAATAGATAGCGAATTAGGCAGACTTGAAAGAACGGGCATTTTATCGAAAATCGAAACTAGCGTTTAGGCAGCGCCTACGATGTACGTAAAGAAGAAATCGGAACAAATTCGAGTTTGCGGAGACTTTTCGACCGGGTTAAATAATATGCTACAAGATCACCATTACCCTTTACCGAGCCCGGGAGAGATTTTTGCCAAACTAAATGGTGGGAAACTTTTTTCAAAAGTAGATTTGTCCGACGCCTATTTGCAAATTCCGATAGAAGAAAAAATGCTCAAAGATTTTATGCATTAACACACACAAAAGGTTATTCAAGTATAACCGATTACTGTTCGGGATAAAAGTCGTGCCGGCGATATTCCAGTAAGCGATGGACACAATGTTGAACGGTTTAGTTTGTGCTTGTGCATACCTGGATGACATAATCATAAGGAGCGCGTCCATAAGTGAACATATAGACCATTTAAAACAATTGTTCACAAGAATAAACGAGTACGGATTCAAGGTGAAAGAAAACAAATGTGTTTTGTCTAGTCGAAATCAAGTATTTAGGACAAATAATAAGTAAAGATGGTCGACGCCCTGATCCAGAAAGAGTGATAGCAATTAGGAACATGCCAGCACCACATAACGTGACGACTTTACAGAGATTCTTAGGCCTCGCGAACTACTACCAAGTATTTATCAAAGGCATGCACGACCTAAGAGCTCCGCTGAACGAATTATTAAAGAAAGAAACACCATGGATATGGAAAAAAGAATGTCAAGACTCATTTGAGGAAATTAAAAAGACGTTGACGTCAGATTTATCCTTAACTTATTACGACCCAAAATTACGAATAATTGTTGCGAGTGACGCGAGCTCGTATGGTATAGGAGCATGTATATAGCATATCATGCCAGATGGAACGAAGAAACCTATAGCGCACGCTTCAAGGACCCTAATTCCGTCAGAGAAGGCTTACTCCCAAATAGAAAAGGAAGCATTAAGCATTATTTTCGCGGTGACGAAATTCCACCGTTATCTGTACGGAAGATATTTTATACTGGAAACAGACCACAAGCCCGTAGTGACTATTTTCGGCTCAAAAAAAGGCTTACCAGTATATACGGCAAATCGGTTACTCCGTTGGGGTACGATCTTGCTAAATTATGATTTTCAAATAAAAAAATCTACGTTCGGGAAAAGTAGGTCATGCGGATGGATTGTCAAGGCTTATACCGAAAAGGGATGAAACCTTTGAAGAGTCAGTAATTGCAGCTATACGTTCAAATTATGAGGAAAAAAAACATGGTGGCGAATATAATAACAGAATTACCAGTCACGCTTACCGATATAAAAAGGGAGGCTGAAAATGACGACGTCATCAAAGACATAAAGAAAAAATTTAGGGAAAATGACGGAAAAACGCAAAGTATATTTTCCTTATGCAATGAGGTATTATTATATAGTGAAAGAGTGGTTGTACCGAAAACCTTGCAGAAAAAAATCTTACGTGATTTTCATACAGGACACCCGGGTATAAATAGAATGAAGACACTTATGAGGAGTTATATTTGCTGGCGTAACATGGATGTGGATATTGCATTAACAGTAAACAAATGTAAAGGTTGTGCGTTCGCCGCTAAGGCACCACCGATAGTTCATAAACCTTGGAAAAAAACTAACCATCCATGGTCACGCATTCATCTAGACTGCTGGACCGATCGAGGGACAATACTACCTAATCATAGTAGATAGTTTTTCCAGGTGGCCGGAAGTAAAGCGGGTAAAAAAACCCAACGACAGATAACACAATAAATTTTCTGCATTAAATATTTGCACGTTTTGGGGTACCAGACATTGTAGTCACAGATAACGGAACACAATTTACTTCAAGTGTTTTCAAGGATTTTTGTGAATCATTTCAGGTAAACCATATAACTACACCACCGTTCCATCCGAGATCAAATGGATTATCGGAAAGGTTCGTAGATACGATAAAGCGTGTCCTTAGAAAATCGATAGGGACACCGACGGATAAAGCATTACAACAGTTCCTACAAACATACAGGATAACTGAGAACCCAAATACACCGTCGAAATTATCGCCAGCAGAATTAATGTTTGCGAGAAAAATAAAATCACCATTTGATAAATTAATACCATAGCAAGCAGTCGTATATAAAACGACACACACATCACGTAAAAGGTTTAAACCTGGTGATCAGGTATATTTTAAATGTTTTAAAAATAATGTCATATTGGGAGTCGGATACGGTAGATAAACGTATCGGCGACTTGGTCAACATGATAAAAGGTCCAAAAAGGATACACAAAAGACACCAAAATCAATTGAGAAAACGTCATAGGAAAAACAACGAACGGGACAAACCTGAGAAACAGGAAGATCCAATTGATATAGTATACGAAACGTTTAATATTGAACCACCACAGACCATGTCCGAACCGAGGAGATCGGGAAGGAAAAGAACCAATGATAATGAACCCCAGAAGGAAAAGATATTGAAATCTACACGACTTCAAATCTTGGGAGGGGGGTGTTGTGGAGACGCCCACTAATTAGCATACGTGGGTGAAAAGATATAGATAAAGGTATCAAGTCAGCAAGACCGGGGAGCTGTGTTCGAACGCCGGATAGGCAAGACGCATGTGCCGGTTGCTCCATGAAAGACTTTAACACGCCCTCTGCCGGACAATCTTCCAACTGCAGTACAATTTTTTCGTCTTAATACATTTGTTTTACCTTTACTTTCTGCGTTCGTGTTGTTATTGATACAGACACAACACTTAGCTAATTTACCATTTTTACCAATGGCTGTCTAATCAAATTTGATTGCACGGCTGCAATATATAATTTCATGCTTTCTAAAAATTATTGATAAAGTATTACTATTTTCTTAAAATATGACCTAATCAATAAAATACACTTTTGTCATGGAAAAGCCTTCTTTTGTCTCGAGACAACGAACAATATCTATCATTTTGGTAGTTTCAGTGAGTTTCAAGTGAAACAAGTAGTGTTCACTCTCCAGACAAGAATATTAAGAAGCCCAGGATAACTGGAAAAAATGTGGAGATAATCAGATGAAGACATGTTATTTTTAAGTTGGGCTTAAAGTGTGGCGATATTCTGGCTTCGGTATAATAAATTAATGTCAAAAACTTAATTTTTCATGTAATCTTACATTAAATGAAACAGAATTTTCAACTATGGGTTAGGTGTGACGTTAAGCTTACGTTTGGGAGAAGTTACGTAATATAAGATAATAGAGGTTGTAAAAAAACGTACATTCTTCTCTAGTTGTTTGAACGTTAATTTGAACAGGCATACCCACGTGCAATGGTCGGGAAGAGATGAATACTATATAAAATTTGGTTGATTTTATTGTTGAGAAAAATCAGTAAATCAACAAGATATGCAACTCAGAGCCGTTTTTTTTTGTATTTTTAATGCATTCAATTATTATAGTTATATATGAAGAAGGCGGCTTAAAAAAAAACAAGATTAACATGATGGTAACATGTACGATAAACGATTACTTCTATTACGGATCATGAACACCAGACAAAACTGTTCATAAGATTTTACACAAATCAAGTTTAAGCTATTATGTAATCTAAAATCTGAAAGGAAGATATATGGATTCATATTTTTCTCAATGGTATTTGTGAAACTGATGCATTAGCCCGTACAGAATTAGAACAGCACACTAAACCCACAGTCTACACACGTAATCCATACATCATGGCACTTCCATATTGTAGTAAGATATAGATATGAAATAATGTATTGTGTACTGCCTTGCTTTTATGCGTTGGTATGAATTTACAAACCCAAAACTTGATGATGATGATGATGATGATGATGATGATCAGTTCTATTTCGTTAGACAATGGCTTTTTCTACATCTGATGTAGTGCAGCATTTGCTGTGTCCGTACATTCGATACCGGAGTTATCGCTCCAGATGCAGGACTTAGCGGGTGATAAGGAGACATAGGTTTAATCAGTAACCAGGATCACCCCTCTCGGTCTTGTGTAACATGGAAGGACTGTCCTTTTTATGTAAAACATACTAGATAAGTGAAAATGATATTAGGATGAGGTTAGAATCGAACCCTGTAAGCAAGTGTTAAAGTTAATGGAGAGTGGAATGTTTGAAATGAAGTCTATTGTTAATTCTATTAGAAATAGTTAAATATTGTTTATGTCGGAAAAAGAGTCGATTGTCTATTCTTTTAGAAATCTGAATATTAAATATGTCAGTTAAAAGAATGGGCAATCCAAATTAAAAATATATTGTTTAAAAATAGATTAGATATTAGAATTGAGGATTCTTTTGGTTGCCAAAAGTGTGTTTGGACAAACATATGCAAAGTCACGTGAAAATTAGTCGCGTTTGAAAACACACTTCTGACGTCATAAACAAAGGAGATATCTTAATATAGGAATATAAGGGTTCGAAGTTAGAAGTCAGTTGGTGAGTTGGTCAGTCAAGAGTTGGTCAGTTGATGAGTTAGAGTCAGTTGAAAAGGAGAGCCCCTTAAGAGCGAAGGGAGGAAAAATAGACCATGTAAATCACAGTCTGAATTCCTGACGTCACCGATCGGTCGATTAAATAAAGAACCAAATATGTTTGTAACTGTTTGTCTCGCCATTCTTTACAAAAAAAGGTAAATGCGTTTTATCATCGTCTTATAACGAACTTTGTACAACCCTTCCAAGTATTATGTCCTCCCTATCATCATAAGAGAAGTATCTCCTCCTCTCTATATGTGTATAAGAACTGTTGCATCATATATCCCAGTCTGTATTAATAATATGAAATCCACAAGAAGCATCCCAGTCAGATTGAAATGACTCCCTCGTAATCTTTTCTGAGTCCCCATATTACATGAACCCGTTATGTATCTCTCTCAATATGAACTCCCGCCATCGTTAAATATGTACCCTATGCAACACTTGCAGACAAAATTATCTTTACATCATAAACGCTCTTATCCCCATCTAACATCAATTGAAATGGATGGCTGTTGTCTTGGGGAGTCTGCAAGTTTTGACAAGCTTCTGGGTTTGACCTTTACTCCTGATCTGAAGTGGAACACATATCAGTTTCCTGATCTGAAGTGGAACACATAGTCAGTTTCCAAGGTCGCTGGGAAAATGGTGGGGTCCTTCTACAGCTCCAGAAGATATCTCACTACTGATGCAATTCTCTCTATATATAAAACCCAAGTACGTCTAAGGATGGGGGATTGCTGCCAGATCGGGGCAGGAGCTGCTAAAATCAGCCTATCCTGCCTTGACAGAGTACAAAATATACTTCGTGGCTTAGTGGGTGGTGCCCTTTTCTCTTCCTTGTAATCTCTCTCCCACAGAAAAGACGTTGCGAGCCTGTCGTTGTTTTATCGTTATTTCCATGGCAAGTGCTCGTCTGAGCTTCAATCTCTGGTCCCCCCCTCGCCAGGTTTTCAAGATAAACACCCGTCTAGCTGAAACCACTGTCAATAATTTTCCCCACTCGTAATCTGTGCCTAAATCAAAACGTAGATTCCATGAACAAAGCTTCTTTCTGAGAAGTGCACGCATGTGGAAATCTTTTCCGTTGGACTGTTTTCCACCTGACTACAACTTGGATGTCTTCAAGTCCAACATAAGCAAATTCCTGATGAACCGCCCCCTTTAAGACACTTTATCGAAACTCCAATACTAACGATTACTACGATACTATCCCATTGATTACTGTACACGCAATTTCTCTTATCCCCGAGTGGCTTCCGGGCCTTGATAAGTGGTGACTACCATGTAAAAAAAATTCAACGCAATAGCAAGCTAATACGTGTTGTAGTGCCTCCCGATCCACTCATAAGGACTTCAAACCGGATTTTTGTGATGGTTTACTCCCCTCGCCTTTGCCTTTCGAGGGCATCCACAAGGCAATGGAGCTATTTGTCAATAGCTAAGGATTTGTTTATAGTGATGATGATGATGATGATGATGATGATGATGATGATGATGATGATGATGATGATGATGATTTTATAGTTAAATAAATAAAAAAGAAAAACACATGTGTAGCGAGACAGTATCCACTTCATCATTAGTGAAAAGTTCAGATCTCACATGTACAGATTTCTTCCTTTATGGTTACCTCAAAGAGCGGGCATACGCAAACAAATAAATGCCCTTAAAAACAATATAGAAGAAGAAATTAGAACCATAAGCCCTGAAACATTAAGTGATGCCCTGCAGAGAACACAAGAGTATGAAAATGAAAATGGTGGACATTTGTGTAACATCATTTTTCATAACTAAAATTAGACTTTGTGAAAAACATACCCTAGATTAAATTGTGTAAATAAAATTAGAATAAGTAGACTATGATATCTTACTATATCTCCCAAAATCACGGAGAGGCTAATCTACCTACATATGAAAATTGGTAAGCATAACTTAAATATTGAGGAAGTTAATCAAATTTAAAATCCGTCAGCTTCTTTTGGGACATCCTGTATATATTTTATATATCTTGCATTATATCTTTATATATTTTGTATGTATTTTTTTATATGTGGTATCATTTTATATCTTTATTTTCGGTGTACAGTCGAACAACAACTGTGCTAATTGTTTCACTTTTTCGTTTTTATTTTTGAATTCAGCAAATTTCGTTAAAATTTTTTGTTGTTTGTGCATGTTTCAATACCCCTTATGTTTAATCTGTATTTTTAGTCTGTAGACTGAAAATTGACAAAGTAATTTGGTAGAGAAATGTACATACGCAGACAGACACACAGACGGACAATTTCACTTATATATATATATATATATATATATATATCGAATCAAAATATTTATCACTTATCCATTTCGATGAGTTGTAAGAGAGCGAAGCATGTTTCTCTAGATAATTATATTTAAAACATATGGTTGATATAGGAAAGAAAGTTATGCTAATATATAATAGAAAATACTAAAACAAAGAATTAATAGTCAGATCAAACTTATCAGAAAAAATGAGTCTAAATTGTTTTTTAGTCGATTAAGCTGAAGAAAGATAAAAAAATATTAATCTGAGATGAAAATACGCAATGAAAAAGGAATAAAGGAAAAGAAATGAGTAATAGATAAATAGGAAAGGAAAGTACATTAGATAAAAGACCACCTGCAAAAATTCCGGTTATTACCATAATTATATATATATATATATATATATATATATATATATATATATATATATTATAAAAAGAAGAAGAAAACGAAAAGAGATAAGGAATAATGGTACCGTAATATACAATATTAAAAAAATGCAAGAAGATAAAATTTGTTCGTGTATGGAATTCATAATTTGAAAACATCTTTAAACGGCTGAGAAACGAATTATGCTTTTCCTTGTAAGATTAGTAAAAGCATGAATGCTCACGCCTAGGTGTCTGTCCACCTGTCGGGCGTTGTCATTTTATATCGCTACTTACAATTGAGGGTATATTGAATAAGAAGATGAATACGCAATGGTGTATCTCCGCAACTAGTGCAGGCGTACATGTTGTCTTACACATCTACAATTACATACACACGTACACACTTCTTTTTCGGTCGTTTTGCGTCCCACAAATACATCTATATATATATATATATATAAAATATATTTTAGTCATCGACATACAGACCTGTTTCGTTGTATCACAACTCATCAGTGCCGCTAGACTAACACCTCTCCCAAGCCGAGGATCGAACCTAGAACCGTCGTGATGACAGTCGGCAGTCCTACCCCATTGACTACGGAATCGGTGGCCGAAATTAACCTGTCCGAACGATTATTTAAATAAACATTCGTCCGCTACTCGTAGAGGGCTCAAACGTTTGTTTGTAAACAAATCGCGAGCTTCGCATTATTTCAGCTAAATTAAGTAGCGAGTAAGATAATTTACGAGAGTGCTCTACCAAAGAGGGGAGCTTTTATAAAATATATTTTAGTCATCGACATACAGACCTGTTTCGTTGTATCACAACTCATCAGTGCCGCTAGACTAACACCTCTCCCAAGCCGAGGATCGAACCTAGAACCGTCGTGATGACAGTCGGCAGTCCTACCCCATTGACTACGGAATCGGTGGCCGAAATTAACCTGTCCGAACGATTATTTAAATAAACATTCGTCCGCTACTCGTAGAGGGCTCAAACGTTTGTTTGTAAACAAATCGCGAGCTTCGCATTATTTCAGCTAAATTAAGTAGCGAGTAAGATAATTTACGAGAGTGCTCTACCAAAGAGGGGAGCTTTTATAAAATATATTTTAGTCATCGACATACAGACCTGTTTCGTTGTATCACAACTCATCAGTGCCGCTAGACTAACACCTCTCCCAAGCCGAGGATCGAACCTAGAACCGTCGTGATGACAGTCGGCAGTCCTACCCCATTGACTACGGAATCGGTGGCCGAAATTAACCTGTCCGAACGATTATTTAAATAAACATTCGTCCGCTACTCGTAGAGGGCTCAAACGTTTGTTTGTAAACAAATCGCGAGCTTCGCATTATTTCAGCTAAATTAAGTAGCGAGTAAGATAATTTACGAGAGTGCTCTACCAAAGAGGGGAGCTTTTATAAAATATATTTTAGTCATCGACATACAGACCTGTTTCGTTGTATCACAACTCATCAGTGCCGCTAGACTAACACCTCTCCCAAGCCGAGGATCGAACCTAGAACCGTCGTGATGACAGTCGGCAGTCCTACCCCATTGACTACGGAATCGGTGGCCGAAATTAACCTGTCCGAACGATTATTTAAATAAACATTCGTCCGCTACTCGTAGAGGGCTCAAACGTTTGTTTGTAAACAAATCGCGAGCTTCGCATTATTTCAGCTAAATTAAGTAGCGAGTAAGATAATTTACGAGAGTGCTCTACCAAAGAGGGGAGCTTTTATAAAATATATTTTAGTCATCGACATACAGACCTGTTTCGTTGTATCACAACTCATCAGTGCCGCTAGACTAACACCTCTCCCAAGCCGAGGATCGAACCTAGAACCGTCGTGATGACAGTCGGCAGTCCTACCCCATTGACTACGGAATCGGTGGCCGAAATTAACCTGTCCGAACGATTATTTAAATAAACATTCGTCCGCTACTCGTAGAGGGCTCAAACGTTTGTTTGTAAACAAATCGCGAGCTTCGCATTATTTCAGCTAAATTAAGTAGCGAGTAAGATAATTTACGAGAGTGCTCTACCAAAGAGGGGAGCTTTTATAAAATATATTTTAGTCATCGACATACAGACCTGTTTCGTTGTATCACAACTCATCAGTGCCGCTAGACTAACACCTCTCCCAAGCCGAGGATCGAACCTAGAACCGTCGTGATGACAGTCGGCAGTCCTACCCCATTGACTACGGAATCGGTGGCCGAAATTAACCTGTCCGAACGATTATTTAAATAAACATTCGTCCGCTACTCGTAGAGGGCTCAAACGTTTGTTTGTAAACAAATCGCGAGCTTCGCATTATTTCAGCTAAATTAAGTAGCGAGTAAGATAATTTACGAGAGTGCTCTACCAAAGAGGGGAGCTTTTATAAAATATATTTTAGTCATCGACATACAGACCTGTTTCGTTGTATCACAACTCATCAGTGCCGCTAGACTAACACCTCTCCCAAGCCGAGGATCGAACCTAGAACCGTCGTGATGACAGTCGGCAGTCCTACCCCATTGACTACGGAATCGGTGGCCGAAATTAACCTGTCCGAACGATTATTTAAATAAACATTCGTCCGCTACTCGTAGAGGGCTCAAACGTTTGTTTGTAAACAAATCGCGAGCTTCGCATTATTTCAGCTAAATTAAGTAGCGAGTAAGATAATTTACGAGAGTGCTCTACCAAAGAGGGGAGCTTTTATAAAATATATTTTAGTCATCGACATACAGACCTGTTTCGTTGTATCACAACTCATCAGTGCCGCTAGACTAACACCTCTCCCAAGCCGAGGATCGAACCTAGAACCGTCGTGATGACAGTCGGCAGTCCTACCCCATTGACTACGGAATCGGTGGCCGAAATTAACCTGTCCGAACGATTATTTAAATAAACATTCGTCCGCTACTCGTAGAGGGCTCAAACGTTTGTTTGTAAACAAATCGCGAGCTTCGCATTATTTCAGCTAAATTAAGTAGCGAGTAAGATAATTTACGAGAGTGCTCTACCAAAGAGGGGAGATTTATAAAATATATTTTAGTCATCGACATACAGACCTGTTTCGTTGTATCACAACTCATCAGTGCCGCTAGACTAACACCTCTCCCAAGCCGAGGATCGAACCTAGAACCGTCGTGATGACAGTCGGCAGTCCTACCCCATTGACTACGGAATCGGTGGCCGAAATTAACCTGTCCGAACGATTATTTAAATAAACATTCGTCCGCTACTCGTAGAGGGCTCAAATGTTTGTTTGTAAACAAATCGCGAGCTTCGCATTATTATATATATATATAAAAATTAAATTGTTTGTCTGTGTGTCTGTGTTTTTACATTTCCCTACAAAACTACTCTGTCAATTGTCAGTATACACACTCGAGTTTTGGCATAAGGAGTATTAAGATTTGGGAACATCTTTTTAATCGGTTTTCAGCCAGAAATTTGGCTCTCAAGCGGTCCAAGTTTCAGATATGACATTTGATATTAAAGGTCAAAATTGAGGTCAAATTGAAAAAAAAATGACCTGTGCGGTCTTTACCTAATTACTCAGCAAATTGCTTGTGTAAACATTTGAAATGTTACATAAAGTGTATTCAGACATACGAAAAAATTCTTAATCAGTTTTTGGCAAAAAATTTGGCTGCCAAAGGGTCAAATTTAAAAAGATTTTACCTTTAGGGTATTTAGCAAACTATTCAGCCAATTTAGGGTTTAAAATTTGAAATTTAACATAAAGGGTATTCAGACATGCAGCAAGCTTTTTAATCAGTTTTTAGGCAAAGGGCTGGCTGCCAGGAGGTCATCGTTGGAAGAGTTGACCTATGCAGACACTACAAAACTCCGCAGTCAAATTTTGGTCTAATCACTTGAAATTTTCGATGTAGGTTACCTGGACATGAGTCAAACTTTTTAATATGCACATAAAGATATGAACAGAACAGAGGGCCCGAGTACAGCCGGGTGTATCTGCTAGTGTATATATATATATATATATATATATATATATATATATATATATATATATATATTCTATATATATATATATATACACTCTATGTGTGTGTATATATATACTCTATATATATATATACTCTCTCTCTCTCTATATATATATATATACTCTATATATATACTCTCTCTATATATATACTCTCTCTCTCTCTATATATATATATATACTATATATATACTCTATATATATATACTATATATATACTATATATATTATAAATATACTATATATATACTATATATGCATATATATAATATATATACTATACATATAGATACTGCATATATGCTATATATATATATATACTATGCTATATATACTATACTATATATATACTATATATATAATATTATATATGTATTATATATATATACTATTATATATAATAGTATATATACTAGTATATATATACTATATTAACTATATATATACTATATATGCACTATATATTCACTATATTATATATACTAAATATATACTATATATATCTATATACTATTTTTATATATACTATATATATACTATATAAATATACTATATATATACAATATATATATTATATATATATATATATATATATAAATGTTTAGAGGTACATAATTTAAATACAGTTTTAAATATAATGGGCAGAAGTCTCTAGAGAGCTCTTTCAGCTATCATCTCATCAGGAGAAAATCGATAGCGTAAAAATAATATGTCGAATGTAAAGAGTTCTATGAGGAACTATTGAATGTGCCAAAAATTACGGGGACACTAAAATAAAGTTTATTAACGTTTAAAAAACGATTAAAATATTGGCACAACGAGGAGAAAAAACGGGAGAAAAGATTCACAGTTCCCCAAAGAGAAACAAAGCGTTAGATGTTTCTTTCTGCCGGCACAAAGAATGTTTCCGCACCGCAATAGAGATAGACTCCAAAATCTTTAAATGGTTTCTGGAGTCCACTCTATGTATCACCTCGAATAACTCTATAACTGGCTATCATCCCCAACTTGGGTGTGTCCAGTGGATAGGGAATGGGTGGAGTAATAACTTTCTAAACCTCGTACTTGGTTCCTCGATCCAAGAGGGGTACAGACACAAACACTAATATTTTTTTTTAATTTTTGTCTTATATCTTCTAAGAGTTTAATATTCGAACACTCTATTCTACTCCTTCAAATATCTGTTGTGTACATTAACGCAGCTATGACTGACATCCATCGATCTCCCCAGCCGGAGCGTTCATCAATGCTATTTTCTTCCTAACCACAAGCAGAGCGAACGTCCATCTCAGGGCCATCGAAGGTCAATAATTCGCGATTCTGCCCACACCCAGGTCCACGTCGCGTTACACAGCTCCCTCCTTCTGTCGGCTACCGCTCGCCGCTCTGCTATCAGACCATCTCTCCTAGTCTCCACAGATACATCAGCTTGATCACGTCCATCCCCGGAATAAAGCGGGGAAAATCCTGTCTGTCAGTACATAACTATTTACAAAAAGTTAAGTACCTTTTGTCACAGGCTTTTTAAACAACCAATTCACTCAACCAATCTCAATAGAATTAATCCGTACTCTCATGGATGGTCAAATAATTTTTTTTTAAAATACAGCGGCTAAATACGCTACCCCCCAGTTCATCGAATTCCTTTCGTTATTTCAAAGCACTTTCCTATAATACACTTTGTCTCTGTGTGACATACACACTCGTGCAGACAACGACCTCAATTTCAAGATAATTAATGTCTCCTTATGAACGGTTAATATGATAAACTTGTTCTCTCTCCGTGTGACATACACACGCTATTGCAGATAACGACCTCAATTCCAACATTATCAATCTATCTCCTTATGGATGGTTAATAAAATAATTACATGGAGCTACCCACTCCCCCCCCCTTCGTCCTCCCATTCGGCATGTCTGAACGGATCCATATCCAGAAATGCACCATGAGGTCACGCAAGGATCGTCCAATTTCAATCATTACTGATTCTAACTCCCAAAAGTCAACTAATTATCTATATAAAATAATTAAATACTAAAAAATGCGTAATATTTAACGTCCTCGCGGGCCGCGCCCTTCAAGGAGACTCAGTTAACGCCTCGTTATCGCACGATAAATTCTGTATTTTTTTTAATTAATATCTCCAAGTGCGAACATTACGCGCCTGATTTACTCACAATGAAAAAAAAGAATCCATCTAAAAAAAAGATAAATCGCTTTTCTCGCAAATTGAGCTCACTATAACTAATCTATCACTCTTCTCAGTGACACTAATAATTATTTCCAATCAATTTCATTTAAAATAGCGACGTGTTGACTCTTATTTCACAACCAAGAAATCCTTCCTGACTGAGGCAAAATTCCAACTCTTCCAAAAGTCAGTTCAATCGCCGAAATTAATCCTTCTAATTACTCTCAACTGAATTTCCACCTAATCTGTTCAGTTTGATTAATGAAATCTTCCCAAACTGAGGTAAAAAAAAATATTTTTTTCAAAAATTAATTCAACTCTCAAAATTTAATATTTCCAATTATTCTCGCTTGAATACATAAAAACACAGGTCTCAAAAGTTTAAATTCAACAACAACAACAACGATTAATATCGCTACATGAAATACAGATTAATTCAGCTAAAATGTTTAATCCAATTCACGAACGTATTAAAATAATATTCATTTTTTCAACCCTTCATTTTCAACTAAATGCAATTACCGGAATTCTCCCCTCACAATCTAAAATTGTAATGTAACTAAAGTCATTAATCATTATCATCAGAGCCAACCCGCTCTCGACAGAACCCAACGAATAGTCAGTTCAAAATAAGTGAACAAAAACTCTATACCCTCGTATTAACTTATTTTCGAGGTCGGGTGCTCCCTTTTCTTTCTAGCTCTGTATCTGGTGGGTCATGGGGCAACCTATCCGTCCATTTCCGATTTTCACTTTTCTAACCTTTCATCGTTAACCTCTTGTGACATCAACCAGAATTAAGCCAATCTCCGAGCCTCCAGGGATTTTTCTGGACTTCCAGGTTGTCTCTTGATGTCTTTGTCAACCAACATCCCCGAGAGGGCTGCTAAGGCCTTCTCTCCTTCATCATAAAAAGTTAATTCCACCCTGACCTCTGCCACCAACATCATCTCTCTCTAATGGCACACTCACCCACCTCTTGCTGTTAAAATGCCCGCATCTCGCAATCCCCTTTTACGCTGGGTTGACATTCGCATAATTCAGTTATTTACTCCATTAATATTATTGACTTTTTCCTGCGTCTCATTAATACTGAACACAGTTCAACATAAACAATATCAATTAAATTTTAACAAGAGAAAAAAATCACATAAATAACAAAAAAAAAACAAGTGGGATGGTTCTGGATTTGGTTCATGGATTTGACAATTCAAGAGTTGGATACGTGTTCCATGTCAGAACAATAATGGTAAACTACATATACACGCATGCATACACTTAAAAGAAATTTACATAAATATAGTCACATATACGCATACATACCTACAGATATACACATATAGACAGACGAAAATAGGAGGATAAATAAAAATACAATAGTATTATTAAATGCATTAGATTGGATGATTAGCAAACCTTATTGGATCTAAAACATTTTTCTTTTTCCCAGCTCATATATATATATATATATATATATATATATATATATATATATATATATATATATATATATACATGTAGCTATATAGATATTGGGACATGTACTAAAGAGGGGGAAATGTATAAAAGTTATATATCTATAATATAAAGCTGAACGTCTGTGTGTGTGTGTGTGTGTGTGTGTGTGTGTGTGTGTGTGTGTGTGTGTGTGTGTGTGTGTGTGTGGTCACGAATAGGCTCCTATATGGCTGACTATTATTGAAAACTAATCACATATAATGATAGTAGCTGTATCGAGACACAGGAATGTGTATGTTTTATCTGGCATAATGATGATTTATTAAAATTATGTGGTTTGCATACGCGCCTGGTCCACAAAGTATGGAAATAAAAAAAATTTAAATAAAAAAAAAAGCGTTTACAAGTGTTTTTGATATAGATGTACATAAGAATACTTTGATAAGTATGTTTTAATTTAAATAGGGATGGTATAATAAAATTGGGGGGGGGTCTGAGTTTGCGCCTGGCCTCCATATAATGGAAATAGGCACAAACTTTAATAAAGACTTTTCATATCTATCTGCATAAGTATACTTTGATAATTATGTTTCAGTTTGAAGAAATATGGTATAATTAAATTTAGGAGTGTTCGTTCGCGCCTGACCTCCATAGAATGGAAATATGTCACAAAGTTTAACAAGGTTTTTTAATATAGATCCACATAATATTGTGATAAGTGTTTCAGTGTGAACAGGTATGGTATAGTAAATTATGGGGTTTATCTATTTTATTTTTGCTTTCATCAAATTTTGCTTTGGTTTTGATACTCCCAAATTCGAAGCTATCTCTTTATAACCCTTCCTTTTCATAAATCAGACTCCATTTTCTGTAGGCTGTTTTTGAACCCAGTCAACGACGTGTACTTTTTGTAACATATATATACATATATATATATACATATATATATATATATATATGAACATGAAAGTTAATTAGATTTAGTTATGGGGAGAGATGGGTATTATTATGCGTGCGTTTACAATATAGGTGAAAAACAGAGATATAGACATGTGTTGACAAAAACTTTGTACAAAATTCACGGAATGTATATATATATATATATATATATATATATATATATATATATATATATATATATATATATATAAAATAGAACCGTAGGATACATATACATAACAAATATGAATGATTCTTTGAAATAAAAATATATAGTTATATATGTGTGCATAGAGGGGTAGATACTTAGTATCGGTGAATCGTGAATGAGGATAAAAGGGGTGATGAAGTATATGAGTATTAGTAAGCTAAGTGTCATTCAACCATACGAGGCATGATGTTTTACAGTACATAAAAATTGAGAGTATGTACATGGCACATTAGGTTATACATTATATATGCATTCAAGTAGTTTCTAAACCTTCAGATCAAATTTTGGTTATTAAGGTGTTTGTCATAGTGTTTGTAATTGATAGAGTTTTCGTGTTTTTTATGAGCTTATCCATCTCCCTAACTGTTGTAATATATAGTTTCTCATTAAAGCATAGATAGCAAGGTAAATTTATAGACGAACAGGTGTTTACTCTCCTAAGAATATTCCAATTTACAATTGGTGATGATCCCTGTTCGATTTATTCATTAAAATATTTAGATAGTGATGTTCTGTCTGTATAGTTGTAGTTTTCAAAGAAGCATTTGTGTCCTGTATATCTTCCCTAGAATGTGTTATATAAATTATTTTTATCCGAGATTTCTTTAGTAGAAATGGTAGCTTTATAAACAACCGAGGCTATTAAGTAGTTTCCTTTGAAGAGGCATTCAGACTTTCTCATACACTTGCATGATTTAGTTACTTTAGGTGTATTTCTATTAAAACAATTTAATATTTTGTTATTATGATTTTCATTAATTTTTCTAAATTATCACTGCAACTATAGCTTAACTTGATAGAATTTTTATTAAAGATTTTGTGCAGAATATTTTCAGAAGTGAAATGCCTTTTGATAAGGTTTAAAAAAATTATTTTCTAGGTTAGTTTTAAGCATCATATTAAATAGTGGCGTAAACCAAATTATTTCCCTTCAAATAACTTGACTTAAAATTTTGAAAAGGAGCAATTATTTTCTCTCCATAAAATAATGTCTTAATTTAATCTTCAGTTAATATTTTTTCGAAATAGCTGAATTTATAAAGTTTGTGGATGAAGTAAGTTTAGAGGAGAAAATCCTCTAATTGAAAAAGTTTACAAAAAGTATTATTCAATTTACTCACGGTGTTGTTTAAAATATTTATTCCATAATTCATAATCAATGCCACTTGTAAATAGAATAATATATATATATATATATATATATATATATATAGGTGTGTGTGTGTGTTTGCGTGTGTGTATGTTATTATTATTATTATTATTATTATTATTATTATTATTATTATTATTATTATTATTATTATTATTAAGAGACTGGTATTATAAGAAAGAACAGTGGCCTCTGTCGCCTGATAAAACCTTTTTATATTGAAACAGTTTATTAATTGTAGCGACAAATGATAACTTTGTTTACCTGAATTGAATAAAATATATATATATATATGTGTGTGTGTGTGTGTGTGTGTGTGTGTGTGTGTGTGTGTTAATTTGGTAGCACATCTACTAACTGGTAAAGTATACACTAAAAATAACGAGCAAATGTTACTCAATGTTTTGCCAAGAATATATGTTATATAATTAATAAAGATCAATTCATTAGTTTGAAATGAATGCTATACAGAGAAATACACGTATATAACTTCATAATGTGTGAAATTGTTCACATCAGACAAAAAACATCGCCTTTTAGTTGTATTAAATATGGAAATAAACTTAATATGCAACTTTTATGAACTTAATATTATATATGTGTTTGTGTGTCTGTCTGTGTATATGAATTTATATTCTAGAATCCTAACAATTAAAATTATTGATTTTTCCTAACTCCTCACTAGATATTTAATTAAACGAATGAAATTTCCTTCTTTTAATTAAAAAATGTCCACTGTATATATTATGACAATATAGATTATATATTTATATATGTATGACAATATAGATTAGATTATTAGACAATATAAATTAATCTACGATATTCATACTTCGAAATAAAATCTGAATATTATGGGTATTGAACCCGCGTATTAATTGATTCCTACTGTGATAAAACATGGCTCTTTGGCAGTAAAAGACAACAGATATTTCCTGTCATGTTTATTTACGGTCGTCAGCAACATCTCGTTTTCTTATTTACATTTTCTTTGATTACTTTATCTTCCACATGTGTCGAATTTCGAAGTGTATTATGTCGTCCTTTTTACATTATTGTTTCTTTGTCGATCTTTACGTGAGTTTATTCTGTTTCCTATCTTGACAGCACTCAATGAACATTGCCCCCTTTTGCAAATGATTTTGTCTTATTCTCACGAGCTAAACTTGTGCGATACAAAACCACTCAAATGATATACAAAATCACGCAACAAATAATGGAAGCGTGCACCCATTCGATGTATACGTATATGTGTGCATGTTAATGCGCAGGGCTGTACAGTATGGGAATTATCTGCGTTTGTGATGGCACCCATTTAAATAAATATGCAAATATCACTGCGGGTAAGTGATTTCTATGTTGAACGTAGGTTAGCTCCCGAAGTTGTTCCGTTGCTCTAGGTTGATCGACAATCATTCGTTGGTTCTCGGTACACTCATTTAACCCTTATCCTTGAGCGGCCTTATAACCTTGACAAGATGTGACTCTCGTGTCCAAAAATTCAATTCAAACAAATGATTATCTTTGTACTAATATATAAACACACGTTATTATTGATAATGCTAGTATTAATATATCATTAGTAGAAGAAGTATTCATATCATACGCTAAGACAAATTCATTTTCATGCGTACGTCATCTTCTCCCGCAGTTTTAAAAGATCGCCGAAAACGTTATCTTTCTGAAGTATCGAGCTATATAGAGAGAGAGAAATAAAAAAGATCTAACCAAGTTATGTGTTTATAAACGTTCCGTCTTTATTTCGAGACTTCCTCATGATGAATGAAATTAAGAAAACAAAACACCAGTACAAATATTTGAAAATATACTTTTGATGGAATGAAATGTATGACCCTGTTCCATTTCAGAAACAGAAAAAGTTGTTTGAAATTCAAAAAAAAAAAATTATTATTTGAACTATTATTCTCATCTTCTGTTTATTGTTTTCTACGGTTTAGCTGACGAAGGCCAGAGGAATAATTGGCCGAAACGTCGTAGAAAACAACAACTAGAAGATGAGGAAAAGAGTCCACATAATTAAATAAAAAACCTTTGAAAATTTATTTTTGATGGAATGAAATGTATGACCCTGTTCCATTTCAGAAACCGAAAAAGTCGTTAGAATTTTAAAAAAAGAGAAAAGATACTGAAAAAAAAGCTTACTCTCTTTCACAACGCTATCCTCTCCCCCTTTGTTTTTAATTCCCAGCGACTTCTTACCGTTTCTAAAATTGAACAGGTTCATACATTTCATTATATTAAAAATATGTTTTTTTAATATTTTTACTGGTGTTTTGTTTTATTAATTTCATTCATCCAGAGGAAGTTTCAAAATAAAGACAAAATGCTGATGAACACATAACTTGGTTTGTTCCGTTTTTATTTCTATTTCGATTTTCCTCATCATTATATGCATACATATATATATATATATATATATATATATATATATATATATATATATATATATATATATATATATATAATATAATATAATATAAAGCTGAACATGTGTGTGTGTGTGTGTGTGTGTGTGTGTGTGTGGTCATGAATAGGCTCCTATATGGTTGACTATTTTTAAAAAACTGATTACATATTATCATAGAAGATGTATCGAGGATCGCGAATGGGTATGCTTGATCTGGCAAAACGGTGGTTCACAAAATTGTGGGGTCTGCGTTCGCGCCTGTCCCCAAAGTATGGAAATAAAAAATGAAAATAAAAAACGTTTACAAGTGTTTTTGATATAGATGTACATAAGAATACTTTGATAAGTATGTTTTAACTTAAATAGGAATGGTATAATAAAATTGTGGGGTCTGCGTTCGCGCCTGGCATCCATAGAATGGATATAGGAACAAACTTTAATAAAAAAAAAACTTTTCATATCTATCTGCGTAAGTATACTTTGATAATTATGTTTCAGTTTGAAGAAATATGGTATAATAAAATTATGGGTGCTCGTTCGCGTCTGACCTCCATAGAATGGAAATATGTCACAAAGTTTAACAAGTTTTTTTAATATAGATCCACAGAATATTGTGATAAGTGTTTCAGTGTGAACAGGTATGGTATAATAAATTATGGGGTTTATCTATTTTATTTTTACTTTCATCATATTTTGCTTTGGTTTTGATACCCCCAAATTCGAAGCTATCTCTTTACAACCCTTCCTTTTCCTAACCTATCATACTTTCATAAATCAGAGTCCATTTTCTATAGGCTGTTTTTGAACTCAGTCAACGACGGGTATTTTTGCTAGTAATATATATATATATATATATATATATATATATATATATATATATATATATATATATATATATATATATATATATAAATTATTGCTTTAATTATTTTAATACCTACAGACACTAGTTTTTCATCATTTCTGGAATCATCAGTTTTGGGAGTTACGATTACAGCGGGTCCGAAAATTCGATCCTGGCCACGAAGCCATCTCTGAGTCCATTAGCAAGGAACATACAACACGGCTAATTTTAACTGCGAGAAATACAGTTTAAATTAGCATTTATATTAAGCGTAACTGTCTAGACAACGAGAGAGATCTTATGATTATAACATCATAATCTGTGCATGTGAGCTTAAGTGACCGAATTTAATTTGAACTTAGAGTGCTCAACAATAAGAACCGAGTTCTTAAAGGGACTGACATAATTATTACTACAATCATTTTTATATTTTATTGTTATCTTATATATATATATATAACATGTGTGTGTGCGTATATATAACATTTACATAAACAGCCTAAAATTGCACATACGCAATTTTCTAGGGAAGACAACAGTAGTTTAATTTTTCTTCAGGGAGAAGAAAGTTTACCAAATCTGTTTTTGTTGTGTCTCATCCTTCCATCAGGCAAGGTCGGTACACGGATCCTACTAGTATTTAATATTCAAAAACAAAATCGATCTCTATCAACATAAAATATTGTTCACATTGAAAAATTAACGAGTAAGAATCGTCAGTAACCACCCTTTCATCATATTGTAGCGAATAACAGAAAGTGTTATAGTTCCACGTAGTCACGACATTTTTTAAGATATATTCATATTTGGGGAGATTTAATTTGGATTTTGCGTGTATATTGCGAAATGTCTGAATATGGAAATCCATTTTTTTTTTTACATTATTCACATTTTTCCTCCCAAATCTTGTTCTTGAAATAATCATAAATAACAAATATTTTTATTTTTTATCCTAAAATACCAAAGTTCATATAGCATTACTGTATTCATTGAGTGTGACTTTATTAAAAATATTTAAATTCAATGGAAGCGAAATTGTGTTTATGCATATATTAACTAAACTTGCACACGTATAAAAGGTACTTGTTGCAATATTTTTGTTATAAGGAAAGGGAAGACATTTACATCCTTTTCATGTAACAAGATGTGACACAAGGTCAAAAAGTAGAAAGTGTCAAGTCAGCACCCTAAAGAAGGGGCATTTTGACCTACAAAAGTTGCATGGATAGCCCCCTCGGCATAGCTCGGTAGGGGCAACCCAGGCAATAAGTAATAAACTTATTCCACCCGAAGCCAACTGGTAGAGTAAACCTCTTAATACTACTTATGCGGTATACTTCAGTTCGACAGGGACTGAACCAGGTAAATGGCCCATCACCTCTCGGGCTGATTGTCGAGAATAAATCTTCGACTAGCATTTCTACCTAGTTCCTCGTACTAAGTAAGGGGAAGTAACTGCTCTTTTATCAAAGAGTTAATTTATGCTAATTCACCTCTGGAGGAATCTATAAAAACGAGTTGTCTATGTTAATGTGTGTGTGCTTGCGTGAGTGTGTCCAGGGAGAGGGACGAGCTTGACGGTGAAGAGTAAATTGAGAGATTTTCCCCGGGTAATAACGGATAGCCTGATAGTAATAAATATAGTAAAATCACAGGTTTAAACTATAGAAAAATAAGCTGTCTGTTTTGAGAAATTGGTGTGTTAGAGATATAGTTTGTTGACATACACACAGGTTGATATATTAGTTATCGTTTGTCACTGCATTTATACGTCGTGATTTTTATGTTTTCGTTTTGTATCAAGTCTCGCCCATTCTACATATCAATCTAGAATAATTATATTTTCATCCTAGTCAATACCTGCAATAATTACTTAAGCATGGGATGTTTTGTTTTCGTTGTTTTTCCGATAGAAATTTTACATAATTACTACTGATCAAGTATCCTATCCCAGAAATCTATATTTAGACCAGAATGTTTTAAAAGAATTCTTTAACATGAAATGCTCTTGAATAAGGACCAATCTTTTAGTGAGAGATTCACAACAAAAACTCGCCTTTTCCTCTAAACCTGAAAATAAATTTTCTTTCTTCATCCGTGAGCCTAACGTTCGGTGGAATTTCCACGAAGAGAGTTTTATTTTTTCCGTAATCATCCCATAGGCGGAACATATTATAACGAAATTGCATTCCTGCGGACTATAGCATAGTTTTCTTCAAATCCAATGTAAACAAATACTTGTCATAAATCCTCTTCATAAGTCAGAAAATGTTCTTCATTTCCTTTGCTATTTCCAACTGACAATCGATCCATCGCATAAACCCTAGGCTTTGGGTCTTGACGAAATCGCGACACATTATTTAAAAGACAAATTTGGATTATATATTCGAAGAAGACAATAGTTTAATCAGAAACTAACGAAATGCAAATCGATTCCGGTTTTTGTTTTTGTTGTTGTTGTTTTTTATTTCGTATTCTTTTAACTTGCTTAATTTTTAGGGTCAGATAATCCAGAAGAAAGAACGCTAAGGTTGTTATCATTTCTAGCAGAATTCTCGTTGTAAATCTGATGACTCTCAGGACTCTCGATTCGCATATCATCAATGGACCTGAGGTCATCTCGTCAGCATCAAACAAGGCTAAACTATTTTGCCAAGAACTTTGCAGCTAATTCTACGCTATGCGACGAATGCCATCAACTCTCCGTATTTCATCCTATAACAGACAACACTCTATGCAACATACAAATATCTGTGCATGAGGTCGCCAAGCTAATCAAGAACCTTGATTCCAGTAAAGCAACTGGCCCTGACGGCATTCCATTTATAGTGCTGAAAAAGCTTCAACCAAAACTTGCCTCCATACTTACAAAACTGTTCAAGCGTTGCCTTAAAGAGAAGTGCTTTACAACACCCTGGAAAACCTCATCAGTATGCCCTGTATTTAAGAATTCAGGTGAAAAGTCATCTCCCTCTCAGTACAGACCAATAAGTCTCCTGTGTGTCATGCTGGAATCCATATTAAATAGAGAAGTAGTCAACCACCTCAGCAGAAATAACCATCTTAGTAACATTCAAGATGGTTTCCGATCTGCTAGATCTATAGCAGATGTGCTAACAGTTATATCTCATAGGATTAGTGAATCTCTTGACAAAGGCTTCCTTTCTAGAACAATTGCTCTTGACATATCAAAGGCCTTCGATAAGGTATGGCATAAGGGCATACTTCACAAGATTTCCAGCTACGGTATAACTGAAAATGTTTTCTCAATAATTAAATCATTTCTCTCTGATATGCTCATAAGAGTAGTGGTTGATGGGAAGAAATCAGAGGTCCTTGGTATTAATGCTGGAGTCCCTCAGGGGATCATACTCGGCCCAACTCTCTTCCTGATCAACATCAATAATCTCCAAAAACACACACTTAAATTATTTGTTGACATCTATGCTGATGCCATGACCATCTATGGCAACATATCAAAGGCCGTAAATGATGATGTTCTCTCTGATTCTCTCTCCTCTGATCTCGGGCGCGTGGTACAGTGGGGAAGAGGTGGCTAGTTACTTTTAATGCATCTAAAACCAAGCTCTGATCCCCATCTGGCATCAATTGAAATACATAGGGGAAGCTCCATGTTTTGATAAGCTTCTGGGCTTGACCTTTACTCCTGACCTTAAATGGAACACGTACATCAAGTCAGTTGCCAAAGTCGCTGGAAAAATGGTAGGATCCTTCTACAACTCTAGAAGATATCTCACTGCTGATGCAATTCTCTATCTATATAAAAGCTAAGTACGTTCAAAGACTGCTGCCAGATCTGGGCAGGAGCTGCTAAAATCAGCCTATCGTGCCTTGACAGAGTACAAAATAGGCTTTGTGGCTTAGTGGGGGATGCCCTTTTCTCTTCCCTGCAACGTCTCTCCCACAGGAGAGACGTTGTGAGCCTGTCTTTGTTTTATAGTTACTTCCATGGCATGTTCACGATAAGCACCCGTCTAGCTGAAACCACTGTCAGTAATTTTCCCCACTCTTTATCTGTGTCAAAACCAAAACGCAGATTCCATGAACAAAGCTTCTTTCTTAGAAGTGCCCGCCTGTGGAACTCTGTTCCGTTTGCCTGTTTCCCACCTGACTACAACCTGGATGTCTTCAAGTCCAACATAAACAAATTCCTGATGAACTGCCCCCTTAAGTAAGACATTTTATCAAATCTCCAATATTAACGTACTGTACACGCAATGACCCTTATCCCCGAGAGTCTTCCGGGCCTAGATAAGTGGTGACTATATTGTAAAAAAAACAAATCTACGCCGATATACAGTTTAGCACGGCCAACTCATATTTGTATCCTGGAATGGTCTTATGAAATAAATGCGCCTTGCATGAAACCATGAAAGAACTAAAAATATAACTTTTTCTTAATTAAAAATGACTTATTTCCAAATTTTTAGATTAGGATTGATCATTTTCATTATTTATATATTCGGTATACTGTCTTCATCACGCTGAGACCTGTTTACCCTTTGACATCCTTCACGTGCATCTTTTTTGCATTCCGAAACCTTTATGTGAAACTCGACAATCTCTGCTGACTGACAGAGCCAGAAATATCTATCTATATGTGTTAAATAAAGGGTTCAGTTCGAAATTTCACATAGATTTCCAAATTCAGTATAAAAATTCCCATTTTCAACAACGAGCACCAGTGTTAGATTGGTTGGAACGGTATGAGAATTACATTGAAGATAAGGACAGCATAATCGAAATAATACATATTTAAATGTGTGTTTTAGAAATATATGATTTTGAAAAGTTTTTCTTTTCATTTTGGCTGTTTTTAATCTCCCTTTTAAAAAGTGTTGTTTTTTTTATTGAATTAAAACATTTCAACTGACATTTTCGTTCAATCCAAAATTGATGGCGATTTTTTTGTTGTTTTTTTTTTTCATCTAAATAAAAACCAGTTGAACAATAGAAAACAACACTTGTAGACTATCGAACGATACTGGGAATTTCTAGGAAGTAAGCATATCCCCCTCTGACATAATTGTTTTATTTTGTGGCGCCGTCCATACTGTGAATCAATCAATCGGTAATCTAGTCTGGCATAACTTCAAATTGCCAGCCATGATTCAATTCAAATAGAAAAATTAAATGCAAAAACAGTTTCTGGCGTCTGTATATTTTTCATTGCTTTTATCTGTGTTAATAATTATAAAGTTTATGCGAAAATAGTGCAAAGCTAATTATCTGACGTCAAGACAATGGAGCCTCTAGGAAATTCCATGGGGTAGCAGTGCGATGATTGATCGACAGTTTGCTTTATCTGATTAGTGACTAATTAGTTTACAGAGACAATAATGCATATTGCACATAAAAATGAAAAACATTTTTGCGATAGTGTAAATTATAATATTAGGAAATTTGTATTTTGGTTTGTGTTTTCTGTTTTAACTTAAAATGTAAGGCAGGTAGGACTGATGTTTGAAGTTATCTTCAACTCCTAACCGACATTGTCTCTTCGGATGTGAACAGGAATTTGGCAGTAAAGTAGAGATCACAAAAGTTATCAGTGATGAGCCCCATCTCCTTCACAAACATGAACCAGCACTGAAGTCAAGGAGAAGCTTCGTCAGCAATAGCAAACCCCTAACAACATTTCAGGAAGCGACCGGACTACAACTGTGAACTAGACAGCTGGAGAATGCCCCCTACTACTGACATGGGAATTTCCCCTGTTAAAACTCTCTCTTCCAGTTCAGACGTATTTCTGGCTTCAGTTGTAACAAAACTGACTCAATTATTTGGGAATGTGAAGACGAAGAAACGTACGATGAAATACTTCCTTTTCTGTTTTCTACTTTTCAACCGATGCAGCTTAAAAGATCTTATAAAATACCACAATAATGCAAAGGGTTGCGCCTCAAAGTGAATAGCTTCAAATACACGACTCTAAAAGAAATAAAACTTATAAACTCACATATTTACGGATATGCACAGAACTCTAAGAATATTTAATGAGGAAAATTTTGTCCGAAAATCTGATGACTAGTCTAGTCTTAATTTATTAGGGGATTGTCATTCTTGTAAATACTATTCAGAATAAACTTGAATAGTTTAATGGAAAGTGTTATTTGAAAATCGATAGCTTATTCGTTTTTTGAACAGATATAGAATGTGTGCGACATCAGATGTGGTGCAATGCTAAACGTGTTCGTTTCTGTTGTTTTACTTTGTACTAAATATTTTTTCCTTAACATATAATTGTTTCAACGAAAAATATTTTAAATATTTGTGCAAAATATCAGTCACGTATAAACGCCGACGTGAACAGGAAACACGTGTCAATCAGTATTACATGTTACATAAGATATTAAGACTTTTCCTTGCTAATACGATACATCATTTTGGTGTCTGGAAAATACAACTCTAACAATTATTTTTAATATTATTTTATTAGTATTTGTAGCTTCATTATTAACGAATAAAATAACATATTTTTAATGATGACGTAATAATATTGACACATTCTTGGATATTGCATTAGGCGCAACATATCGAGCACAAAAATCGATTCAATAAGAAGGCATATTCTAAAGATGCATCCGTTATATATGCGAGTTAAGCGATTAACATTGTGCTTAAACCCATTATGAAAAACTGAAAGGTCGTCCGACAGACGGACAGAGCCTGTTATAAAGATGCGTGGATGCACAAAAAATAGACCTGTATGCGTAAAACTGTAATTAACAGCTAAAATGATAGAAAGTTAATTTATTAGGTTTGTCTTTATTTACTTACTTTCCCACGACAGCAGAGTAATGCGTAAAGCCGGTTTTTAATGTAAGGAAAATCCAGCAACCCACAAAGTAGCAAACCGAATTTGGAAAGAAACATGGTAAAAGTAAATTCCCGCTCTCCCTGTATAAAAATATGTTTGCCATGAAACGTTAATTGAATAATAAAATAAAACTTTTTGTCGTTTTTTGTTTCTTCTCTTTTTTACTTCTACGATTTCCATTTATTTTACTATATTTTATGTTTTGTATCGTTAAGAGTTTTGTACTGTTGTTAATATCATTGACGACGCTTGATATAATCCGGCAGCTGACATTATGTTCCAGGCAAAACCG
>NC_136484.1:68619284-68659284 GCF_053919585.1 Euprymna scolopes | reverse complement strand
CACGTACACCAGTATACACAGAACATATATACACACAGTCAGATCATCCGCAGGCGCAGACACATATCCCCATCCACACGTGTCCCCAAATCTCCACAGACGTATACGAGATACATATACATATATACACCAACATAGACTCATGCATATACCCACATACACAAACACGCATGGACATACAGATACCCGTTCACCCACAACGCATAAAACCCAGGAATACATGCACAAATGCAAAAACCTTTTTTAATAATAATAATAATAAGGTGTCCTTTTTCTTCAGTAGTGTGGTAACCCCTTTATATATGAAATAGCGTACCACTCCAGTCCCCACAGGCGTATATACATACACAACATACATGCATATATACCAAGACACCCATACATTCTTGTAATATACATTATTACAATCATCGTATACGAGACAGCCTATCTTAATAGTTCAGATATATATATACATATACGTATATATATACATACATATATATACATATAAACTTATATACATACACACATATACACATATACACACATACAAGCATACAGATACGTACATAAATGCACTTATACATACTTATTTACACAAAATACAAATATATATATATGTACACTGCCACCAAATGATACATCTAAAATAGGAATAGAGATGAACTCATTCCCTACCTAATTCTCTTTTCTATCAAACCCCACACGCAAAGTTATATTACCCGCCCCCACCCGCTTGTTATTTTTTCATAAGTTGTACGTTTTTTCCTATGTAAAAATTTATACTACGTAAAAATTTATAGTGAATTCAGCTTGAAGTCTATCCTCATATTTAATAAGCACTCATTCGAGGGTTACACAGATATACATAAGATATATAACGGTATAACAATAATATATAACATATGACAAAAAATCAGAGTATAAAGGCTTATATATTGTAGTACTTACCTTCATCTTTATTCATTCGCCCCTATTTCTTTATTTCCTTTTCTTCTCTTTCACTTTTCATTTTTTTACTTTTTTTTATCTATTTATCTATTTATTTATATATTATTATTATTATCATTATTATTATTATTATTTAATTCATTTATTTATTTATTTTTATCTTTCTTTCCCTTTATTTTTTATTTCTTTCTTTGTTTTTTCTACCCACGTATATATACCTATACATACAGATCATATACACATACATGCACACACCCAAACATATCCACATGCATACATTATCACGAGGTTCACCTAAACAATCTATTACTCGTTTGGTTCAAATATACTTTCATACAGGTATTTATTTAGGTAAGTAATATTATAACTGCTTGAGAAAGTAGTATATTAAGCGACTTATGTAACCCATACGGGTATGATCATAGTTACGATCTCACTTATCCTCTTTTGGGGGTTATTAGATGGGGATAGTTTTACTCATAGTTGTTTTGGTTTTCTAATTTAGAGTTCTTTAAGTGCATGTATTCTGAAATGTTTGCAGGATATAGCAGTTTCTTGTTTAATATTTAGCAGTTTATCCCTATCTTTAAACCTAGTTATCTCAAATCTTTAAACCTAGTTATCTCAAGTTTTTCTGATAAGCGTAATGGACATGGTTAGTTTAATGAGTGGCAAGTATTGACCCTTCTAATAATCTTCCATTCTATTCTTGGTGTTTTATTTTCTCTAACTAATTTCCAGTAGTATAACGATAAGGAGGTGTCCTTTTCATACGTTTGGTTATTCATCGAACGTGTATGTCCATAGAATCTATTTTTGAAAGTTATTTGGGTACTACATATGTAGAATCTTTCATCCCTTGGGTTCTCTACTGGGAATATCCTAGCCTAGTATACCACTGATGAGATTAGACATTCATTTTTTATTGGGCATTCCTCAGGCCTTTGGCAGTTACATTTATTCACAACCGTGTTATGACTAGTATTTAGACTTTCTCTATAAGTCATCCTTAAGGTTCTTCCATTATACTTTTTTATAATTCTTTCCAAGTTACCACCACAGCTATAACTTAATTTTAATGTATTTTTATTAAATATTTTATGTAATATATTATTTGGTGGGAAATGCTTGTTAATAAGTTGTAAAAATGTTGTACCAAGTTTTGTTTTCAACATAATATTAAAGGAGGTGTGAACCAAATCACCTTCCTATTACGATTCCTAGACTTATTTGTGCTAGCATTAGTTACTTTATATTTTATATCTACGTCCTTATACCCACTATTTTTTTGTATTATAAATTGCTTTGCAATCATTGAATTCACTTCATCAGATGAATTGTTACTTATTCTACTTTCAATAGATAACGGTATATGTTTAATAATGGATGGTGGATGGTTAGACTGTTGGTGTATATAAATAGGGTCAGCGTTATCCTTCATATATGGTTTATAAGTATTTAAATCAAGATCTAAAGTAACGTCAATGAAGTTAACCTGTTTTAAGTTAGCATTAACTTCTACTTTTAAGCCAAAATCTTTCATGTCCCTATGGATTGCTCTCCCAGCCTGATCACATTTAACACTTGTAGCGTTCCTCACTATTATTAGCCCATCATCACATTATAAGCGTATGCCCCTTCGGGTTTGTATTACTGTACACATAGATTCGAAAAAGTTGTCAAAAAAAACAAATATATAACAAATAAATGTTATCAAAGGCAAGATAAGTTACTTTTCTACCAAACTAGATATATTTTTCGTGTTTTTATTCAGTGTAACATGTTTATTCAGCTCGAAAACCATACCGTGTTTACCGATGTATTGGAACATTCAAGATGGCGGCTGATTCTCTCTTTAACACGGTAAGTTTGGGAAAAGGTGTTATAAATAAAAAACCGGTTAAAATACTGTTAAAACTCGCTCAATATATGTTACCGTGACATAGGTTGACATATATTCGGCGGGTTTTTAATAGTATTTTGTATAGTTTTTTATTTATAACACCGCTGGACTACTTCGTTTGGTCATACGTCGAGAAAATAACCAACACGACCTTTCACAACACGAAAACCAGCCTGTTCGCCGCGATCCGTCAAATATTCGCCTAACTCTCACCGATGCTTGTTTAAAAAGCATGCTTTCAGTTCCGGACCCGTATTGAGGTATTGACTGAGGCTGAAAGCGGCTACATTGTCTAGTTGTCAGCTGTATTGTATAATAAAGTTACCTGAGGTTTTTAAATTGAGCTGTCGTGTTGTTGTTTTCTTTAGGACGAGAACTTTATCGTTCCACTATATATATATATATATATATATATATATATATATATATATATATATATATATATATATATATATATATATATACCTTAGTGCGTTAGAAAAAAGGGTGAGCTCAATTCTATAAGAGGAGACTTATCTGGATAATATAAAGTTCAACAAGTATATTTGGAGCTTCTATAGGAGAACCCACCTCCCTGTATATCTAATAACAAAGAAAACCTAGAATTATTGCTACATATTATCTAATATATATTGCTATTCTGAAATGTATTATCATAGCCTTACAACGAACCCTCCCTCGCCTCACTAATTTAAAACCCTGGAACAAGACGCCCATGTAATCTCTCTTGTCCAACCCTGCTTAGAACACATCCATTCGCTCTTTCGCCTTAAATCATTACCATAACAACCCTCCCAAATTATACACTACTTAATAGTGCTGTTGTCGTCTCGGTTTCATCTGTCAAAATATCACCTTCCATAAATAATAGACATCTTACACACCGATAAAATAGAATTACCATCAATACACACTATACCTCCGCTTTAGCCCTAAAACTTATACTGCATACATTCAAGACTATAATAAAGACCATATACACCTTTCTACATTACACTCTATATTATACGCTCCTCTTTAATTAGAATTCGATAAAACTCCCCCAACAGCACCTATAATTTTAATTGATTTATTTTGTTCTTAATGAATCCCACGATAGACGCCGCATTCCCACTATGTTACCTAGCATCTTCTCTACTCTTCTGAGAAGATTTAAGCTTCGAAATGCCTTGACATAAGGAGTCCCTTCTATCCCCCAACTAATTGTTTGTATTTCCTTATTGAATAAATGAACCCCTCTATATTTACCAATATATAGTTTATGACTCCATTTCCCATTCTTATTGTTCTCCTATATATATATATATATATATATATATATATGTATGTATATATATATATATACACATACATATTCATCCACATAAAGTACTGTTTCGTTGTATCACAACTCATCGGTATGGCACGCACCTTTTCCCAGGGTTGGATCGAATCTACAACCATCGATTTGACAGCCGGCAGCTCTAACCATAAAGCTAGGAATCGATGCCCACAAATGTTCCTCATCAAGTGCTATTCAAAGAAGCACTTGTCCATAGTTTCATAGTGCTCAAAGTGCTAGCTATAAGGAGAAACAATTAAGAATATATAGAATAGCTACCAAGGATCTACATTCATATTTTGCTCTTTGATTATTATATTTCCTAAATTGGGGCTCAATTGTAGAATCCTTTTCTCTGCTTGATGATGCTGGTATTTGAAATGAATGTTGATTCTAAAAGTCTACGTTCAGCTTTATCTGGAACGAATTTGATGGTTTTTGCATGTACAAAGCTGAACGGGTGACCATGTTCAGCACAGTAGGAGAATGAAATTCGTCCCAAGTAAAAGGGAATTAAATAGGACTGGGATTGGGGACTTGCTCTCTTTTTTTATAAGTTGCTCTTCTTAATCGGATAGAGGCCATTCATCCAAATAGTTTAGTCTTTCTCTCCGCAAAAAATCTATTTTTCAAGTTAACTTCGCTAATGTTCTCCTTTAGTTGATCTAGATTGGGAGGATTATTTGCATAAACCTTTCGTTTTAAAGTCTACCAAATATAAAAATAATATGATGACAATTCCGGGGAACGTCGTTTATTGTTCTCTTTTCCGTAAACATGTCCTGTCAGCGGTCTGTGAGACTTTAGCATTGTATCTGGCACAAGCACAGACACCATGGTATTATTGTACGTCTATCGATCAATATGAAATATACACATAAAAGTATTGAGTGTAATGTAGTTTCAAAATAAAAATGGTAATCTTGGAAATCGGGGAATGAGATTGTGACGTATTTTATCATGTATGTTAGGTTTGAACGTAAATCCTACGATATTAGTTGACCCAATCATGAAATAGATCTATAGGAAAGGGATTTATAGCCTATACCATGACACTTTCTTCAAAGTTGTGAGAGGAGGAGAAATGCTGATAAGACTAGGTAGGTATTTTTGTTTGTATTTATACTTTTTTTTTGAAAAAGTAGATTTTACCCAAATTGAAAACTATTATATGAAAATACATATCGACAATTTCTATCTCCTCCTCTCTTTCTCTCTCTCTCTCTCTCTCTCTCTCTCTCTCTATTTCTTTCTTAGGCACGATATCTTGTTGATATTCAGCCAATTTGACCTGAACATTATGACATATTTTAGAATGCTTAGGAAAAATGAAAGAAATTTTCACAGTAAAACTTTCTGCGACTGTTGATAATTAATGTATAAACTTTGTAACAAAATCATTTTAGGGACGAATCAAACCAGATAATATTAGATTACTTGCCATAAGTATATTTTATCCTACGATATATCTCTGCCCGCGTACTGTGCGCTAGAGAACTAATGTATATATATATATATATATATATATATATATATATATATATATATACTAGCAAAAGTACCCGTCGTTGACTGAGTTCAAAAACAGCCTACAGAAAATGGACTCTGATTTTTGAAAGTATGATAGGCTATGAAAATGAAGGGTTGTAAAGAGATAGCTTCGAATTTCGGGGTATCAAAACCAAAGCAAAATATGATGAAAATAAAAATGAAATAGATAAACCCCATAATTTATTATACCATACCTGTTCACACTGAAACACTTATCACAATATTCTGTGGATCTATATTTAAAAAAAAACCTTGTTAAACTTTGTGACATATTTCCATTCTATGGAGGTCAGGCGCGAACGAACACTCCATAATTTAATTATACCCTATTTTTTCAAACTGAAACATAATTATCAAAGTATACTTACGCAGATAGATATGAAAAGTCTTTATTAAAGTTTGTGCCTATTTCCATTCTATGAAGGCCAGGCGCGAACGCAGACCCCACAATTTTATTATACCATCCAAATTTAAGTTAAAACATACTTATCAAAGTATTATTATGTACATCTATATCAAAAACACTTGTAACGTTTTTTTTTTTAATTTTTATTTTTTTTTATTCCTATACTTTGTGGACCAGGCGCGTACGCAGACCCCACAATTTTAATGAATCCGCACTATGTCAGATCAAACATACCCATTCCTGTGTCTCGATACATCTTCTGTCATTATCTGTGATCAGTTTTCTATAATAGTCAACCATATAGGAGCCTATTCGTGACCAGACATACACAGACGTTCAGCTTTATATTATAGATGTGTGTGTGTGTGTGTGTGTGTGTGTGTGTGTGTGTGTGTGTGTTGAACATCAAGATAAAAATGTCTGGAGTATTGTTTTTAGTTTGTTACATGTAGCTGAAAACCCCATGCGCACGCACACAAGAAATATGCAACTTCTCGTTTTTATATGAGTTATCATTAAGTGGTTGCAGTCTAAACTTGGTTGAAATAATTCTCAGGAGAAAATTACAACGATATGGTCCTCAAGGTAGAATTTTTTTTCATCATCAGATAAGTAAAAATCGACTGTATTCTAAAATAAATACGTAGTTGCTTGCTCACTGTGCTTGTGCTTTCACTCCTGTTCAAAGGAATATATCAACTTACACACACACACACACATATATATATATGTATGTATATATATATGTATGTATATATATATATATATATATATATATATATATATATATATATATATATATATATATATATAAACTTATTCAAAGTAAGCTGCTAAACAAAAAGTTTGTGTTTCAGTCTTTAACCTACGGGGAAATTCTCCAGAAACGAGTATACATATATTGATAAAAATAAATATTTTTATGTCTCTCTCTCCCTATCGGTTATTGTCTCTCTCCCTATCGGATATAGATGTGAGCTAACATGACAAATTTGTTCGTGGAATCAAACAGAAACGTTTCTATCTAACTTACCACAAACATATTTTAACCTACTATGTATCTCTACTCGTGCAATAAACACTATTGAATTATATCTATCTATCTATCTATCTATCTATATATATATATATATATATATATATATATATATACGTGTGTTTATATGTGTGTGTAGTTGAGTTTTTCTTACTCTGACATTGATATTAAAAACCTACTTTTTCTATTCAAAAATTATCAAAACGAACTTCTTAATATACTCAGTCATGAATATGCGAGCGACTATATGATGGTTAATTAATTTGTATATTCCTTTCTTAAGGATTAGAAAATAATTCATATTTGCCATTCTCTAAAGATCGTTACAATGTTTTTATGTGATTTTTTTTTGCATATGAATTCCATCTATTATATAAAAGAGGATGTCAGTTAGTGTGAATACATGTATGCATGTATGTATGTATGTATGTATGTATGTATGTATGTATGTATGTGTGTTTGTATGTTTCGCTGAAATTTCGAAATCGATCCGAAATGATTCTGGTACTGTCTTAAAGAACAGCGACTCGGACGTATAATATGTGAAATTTAGAACAAAATATACATTTCTTCTACCTTAACAACCGCATAATCTCATCAACGGTCATGTAAATTGTCTCTTTCTACACGATTTCAGCATTTGCGCATGCGTAAACTGTTTCATCTCTCGGTTTCATAAAGTACATAAATTTGTAACGTCAAACTAAAACTGTTGACGTTGTCTCATAACTCTTGTTTTGTTTTTTGTTTTTTCTTTATTGTTTTGTCTTTGTTTTTTGTTTATTATTATTTTTAATATATTTTGGAAACGTTTACTTCGGTAAGCTGTTGCATTTAAACAGGGTTAAAAGACATTTTAAATGTTATTTGTTTTGTCCTTTGTATTGTTTACTTGGCTCCAAATAGATAATTAGAAGAATTTGTTATCTGCAGTTGATTTAGCTGAGGAAATATTTTAAAATCGTAACCACGTGCCTCTTTTCCGAATTCGTAATAGTGAATCGACATCAATGGATTTTTTTTCAAACTGGTAAGAATTATATGCATACATATTACTTACGTGAATTACAATTATTTTTTAATCTTAACCGTTTAAAAAGTTTTTCTCCTCACAGGCTTTTCTTCCGAATTCGTAGCAGTGTTTTTTTTTTCAAATTAGTATAATTTTTTGCACATTAAATATTATTTAGCAGTGTGGTCAAACGCAACTTGATATTGTTTTTTATATGACCCGAGTAACACCAGGTACCCCTGTTTGTCTATTATATAAAGGGCAATTGTCTGTTAGTGTGAATGTATGCATTTTCGTTCTCTCGCAAGATAAACCATAAAGTTATTTTGGATGCATTTCGCATTTTATAGTTTATTTTAAATCATTTTTTGTTCAAAATAAACCGTGTCTCCACCCCGCTCAGAAGAGAAGCAGCATGGCTGCCATAAACATTGTATGAGGATCCTTCACAATCGCTTAAAAATCAAAAATTAAGCAAAATACTCGTACAAACAAATTCAATAAATGTCACCAGTCATGCGAAAATATGTTTAACCATTATTTAGTTTAATTTTCGAGTCTTAATCGAGTATCAAGGGCTATCTAACAGCCACGATGTATCAAGGGCTATTCTAGCAGCCACGATGTATCAAGGGCTATTCTAGCAGCCATGATGTTTTATATTCTTACTGAATAGAGACGACAGAGTGGATGTGCGTTTTTTTTTTTTGTAACCAGAAAACGATATAAAATATAAACAACACACAAAAAAATCTTATCTGAGTAAGTATATTGGCTTTGGGAATATTTATTTTCTGTATATTTATTTTTTCACCCATTTTATATTTTTGGTCTTTGTGAAAATGCCCCCAAAATAAGGTCCATTTCTGATATATCTTAGGGTTTTCGAGCAGTTATATAAAAATTGTTCTTTTGCACAATGAGATAAATTCTGGGGGTGTACTTTTTAAGCGATTAACCAGCGTTACGTCCTTTTCAGTCGTACCTAGGATTAATGGTAAACTAATTAGTAGATGTAACTAAAAATTAGAATCGCACGAAAATGATCATAATTGATCATAAAATTTTGGGATATAAATAGCTCCCTGAACGTTATATAGTTTAATATATGAAAACTGCTAAGAATTTTTAAACCAGTTTAAATGATTCTCTATTCTATAGTTTAAATAATTCGAAACTCATTTAAAATTTGGAACAGTCAGAAAGTAATTGACTTTTGAAACTATTAATAAAATATTAAAATAGTTTATTTGTTTATAAATAAACCTAAATGCTTTATGATAAATTTAATGATTGCTACATTTTAACTTATATAATAATTAATTAATTAATTACAAATATTTAATTTAGACAAATCGATTTTACTTGCTTCAATGTAACAGTAAATATTTATTTTAAAATATTAATATTAAATATAATTGGAGTTGAAGCTAATTCTTTATTAATAATTATATCCCAAAAAATGGTCTCCAAATTTTTTGTCAATTGATATTTATTGCATAGTTTTTTAATCTTCCTACATTGCTCAAATTGCCTAATTTTCTATTGCCTGATTTCCATTAATTTAGCAATAACCGAATCCAAATATTTATAATTAAAGTAAAATAAAGAAGCATTTTTTGATAGGAGTAAGGTACAGAATAATTAATAAATCACTCTCGCTCCGTTCTTCATATGTTAATAATGATTTCCTAAATAACATTATCTATCAATCTATACTCCTATAAATTCGTTTTTCTTTTGTGTGTATTGATATTCATATTAAAAACCCTCTTTTCTATGTATTTATTGTATTTATTTGCTTCCCGACCAAAGCAAATTAGGCACAACGCCGTTTTTAATGTGGGGTAAAAACCAGCTCACCTAAAAGTAGGCAAAAAGGGGGCACACTGGTTACCAAAAATTATAATTGTCCCAGTATAGAGGGTTTCACCTCCATTGACTGGGACAAATTATCTTAAGTGAAGCATCTTCAGAACAGATACTACACTTTGAGATATTAAATCTTTTATTCATGTTAAAAAATACAGTCAAAATTAACGATGAACAAAAAACTTAGGCACATGGCCAACTACACTTTGATCCCGGCCCGAAGGCCAAGAACAACAGAAAAAAGGCAAGCCTCCTTTCTAGTTATTTAATGTATTTATTTGCTTCCTCACGAAAGCAAATTAGGCACAAGGCCGTTTTTAATGTGGGGTAAAAACCAGCTCCCCTAAAAGTAGGCAAAAAGGGGGCACACTGGTTACCAAAAATAATAATTGTCCCAGTATAGAGGGTTTCCCCTCCATTGACTGGAACAAATTATCTTAAGTGCAGCATCTGCAGAACAGATACTACACTTTGAGATACTAAATCTTTTATTCATGTTAAAAAATACAGTCAAAATCAACGATGAACAAAAAACTTAGGCACATGGCCAACTCAAAAGGGGGGATTGTGGGGGTCGTTGGTCATCCTTGTCACTCCAGAACTAAACAAAGTCAAAAGCTAGTATCTTCTTTCACCATAATACCGCATTCACCCTTTCATATTGGGGGACGTCCTACTTAACTCCCAATTTTTAAAACATTTTTTATTGACGTGTAAAAACAAAAAGATAACAATAAAATGGTACAATAATTCATTTGTGTCGAGGGCGGAGGAAGAAAAAACAAAAGGTGATTAGTAGGACCCTCCCAACCCCGTCTAGTTGATAGACTGCCCGTTCCACTAGGTTTGTAAAAGGAACCTCGCTTCTGCGGGTCAGTCTCTAGGTGGGGATGCCCTCTAGATGGGGGTGAATGGAGAAAATAAATTTTTGTGGGTAAGGGATGGAGGTTAGTTTGTATTTCTTTTTCTCCAAGATGGGTAAAATTTAGAGGAAGGGGTGAAAACAAAAATTGCAGGTAAGAGGGGATGGGGATCTTGGAGACTTCCTAATTAGGGAGGGATGGAACACACACTCAGCTAGCTCAGAGGCTACTTGTTTAATTTTACTTTACAGAACTGCGCGTTCCACACCTAGGCGGGGAACACATATTCAAATTTGGCTCCTCTTCGTACACACAGACTTGCCACATGTATCCATCTTCTGTCAAATGCCGCGCGATGCAGCCTTCTTCTATCACATCTGATCTTCACCCGTAGTTGGTGTTTAAAGAAGGCGATCAGATCTTGATCAGAAAAAGACAACACCCCCCGGCAACCTTGCAGACGCGACGTCCAAATCACCATTCTCGCCACGGCCAGGATTGTAACGTAGACCATTTGTCTTTCCCGGTCCCACGGCGGCCTCACGTTGTCCACAACATTGGATACAGTAATTGGGCGAGGATGCTCAGGATCGATGCGAGCCGTCACTCCGCTGACATACGACCAGTACTGGCGGAGTTCGCGGCAATCGAAGAAAGCGTGATCCGTAGTTTCTACGGCCGTTGTCCCACAACGGGGACAATCAGGCGACTCCAAAAACCCGGAACTGCATTGTATGTTGTTGAGTGGAAGTGCATTTCGGGCCAATCGCCAGGTCAGAGAGAACTCCGAATTGTTCAGATGACTCGAACCTGGCGCCCAGCTCCACGCGGAGCGGATCTCACTCTGCTGCCACCCCAAACGCGCGCATAGCGGGTCGTCGGCGGCCCCCTTCATTAGATCCCTGTCGAGTTCCCTACGGGTAGCAGTCACAAGGTCACTGGACCTTGGTAGTCGTTTTAGCGCGGCTCGGCACTCTTTCATGTAGGCAGATTCTCCCCGCGGCCTGCGACGGCTCTCGATGGAAGGGTCGAGAACGAGGTCGGGGAAGGCGGCAGTAACCACGGGGTGCCACGGTTGGTCATCCTGCATATAGTGGCTCAGGAAGGCCAGCCTCTCAGCATCTCGATGACACTTCAAGTACGGCATTCCCAAGCCTCCCTCACACGGACGTTGAATACAGACCTGTCCGCTCACCCAGTGTCTTCCTCTGTCCCAAAAGAGCGAGGACAAGAGTTCGACAAGAGCTTTTAGGTGTTGTGCAGGCAGGGGAAGTACGGCCAGTCGGTAAAGGATGAGAGGAAAGACGTAAGTGGCGCACGCCTCAGCTCTACCCTTTAAGGAAAGTTTCCTAGGAAGCCACGAATTGACTGCAGCCTCCACCTTTGACCGTACCTCCAACCAATTCTTGTCAAGCTGGAGACCCGGTCCGAACCACACGCCGAGGATCCGGACCGGGCCATCTGTCCAGCTGAAGGGCGCCGGGAGGTTTGCGTTGCCACTCCATGCGCTCAACCGCAGTCCTACCGACTTGTTGCGGTTTATCTTGGCCCCCGTGATTCTTTCGTACTGTGTGAGTGCCTCCGACACGACCTCAATGTCTCTGAAGCCCGACACGAAGACCGTGACATCATCGGCGAACGCGGATACCTTGGCAGATGAGCCGCCAGGCAGAGCCATTCCGCGCAGGGCCGAATTTGCCTCCCCATGTCTCAGCTTGCGGAGAAGAGGCTCCAAAGCCAGGACATAAAGCAGGGGCGACAGCGGACAACCCTGACGAACCGACCGAGAGATAACAAAGGGTTTCGAGCGCTTTTCGTTGACTTGCACAACAGCCATGGGCTGTCGATACATTATGGAGATCCACTTGCAAAAGTCCGGTTTAAAACCGGCGGCCTCTAAGACAGATGCCAGGAAACGATGGTCGACCCTATCGAAAGCTTTGGACTGATCTAAGTTGATCAGCGCGGCTTCCGTGTCGTCATCTATTCCCCCCTCTAGGATCGTGCGGATCAGGTGCAAGTTGTTCTGAATCGATCTCCCCTTCACAGCGTAGTTCTGTTCCGGTTCAACCAACTCGTCGATAACAACCTGCAGCCGATTCGACAGGACCTTGGCCAAAATCTTCAACTCTGTGTTTAGCAGAGTTATGGGCCTGTAGTCGTCTAACTCTTCCCCTTCATGCCCGTCACCTTTCTTCAGCAATGTGATCACTCCCTTGGTCACCTGCCCTGGGATGGATCCCTGAGCAAACCAATGGTTGAACATATCCGTCAGAAGAGGCAGAAACATGGGCGACAGCCTCAAGTACAGTTCGTATGGCAGACCATCAAGTCCTGGCGATCTGTCACAGCTGACCTGCTTCAGCGCAGTAAAGACCTCCCGCTCCGTCACCCGGCCCTCGCAACTAGCCGCTCTAGCCGCCTCGAGGCGGGGAGAGTCGGCCAAATAGTCGCTAAACTCAAGGACCGGAAGATCGGGCTGCTGCGTAAAACGCTCCTCGAAATGTTCTCGAAACCCCTCGCAGATCTCCCGAGTCGATTCCAGGGTGCGTCCATCCGGATGTTTGACTTTCGCAATGTATTTGTCCGAGCCACGCCTAGAAACCTCACGGCGCATGTCTGCATCAGAATTGACTGCTTCGTTGCCTATCTTTCTAAGCCTAGCTCTAACTACTTGGCCTTCGTAACACTCGCTAGTCTCGCGTAGAAGGTCCTGCTTAGCTAGTTCCTGACTAACCCTATCACTCTCCCCCGTAGCCTGGGCTAGTTTCTGCTCTAGCTGCTTCTTCGTCTTGGCCTTATCTAGTGCGAGGCGCTGGGCATACTTGACGGAGAAGCTTCTGATCTTGGCTTTGAGCCCTAACCACCACTTACTCCCGGTAGCCGCCCCCACTAGTGCCTTTTTAATCAATTCTCTTAACTGATCTTGGAAGTCTTGTATTTCCAGAAGGGAGGTGTTTAACTTCCAGTACCCCGCTAACTTAGGCCTATTTCCTAGCTTCAGCCGGGCCATAACTTATTTATGGTCCGTCTGGCCTAGCCAAGTGAACGTGGGACAGGGCAGGAAGTCTACTTCGCCTCTCCTAACTAACATCCTGTCCAAATAGGTATTTGGATAGGAGGAAACGCTATTGGTCCACGTCCGCATTTCCCGCCCTGGATGTTCGACCCGAAACCTGTCGACCAGTCCGCATTTAGCCATCAGATCAGCCAGCCTGGACTCGCACCTCTCCGACCCTCTAGCTCCGCCTCCTACCTTATCTATGTCGGGGTCTAAGATGGCATTCCAATCCCCCATTAGCACTACCCGCTTCCGACAATCTACAAACGCGGCAAGCTGACTGAAGAATTAGACCCTCTCACGAGCGGTGCTGGGCGCATGAACCGCAATCACCCGAAACACAGAATCTTTTACGGCAACATCTGCCACGATCAGCCTGCCCTCCGCATCCCTATGGACAACGTCGACCGTCGCGGAAACAGTACGTTTAACTAGCAAGGATATTCCCTTCCCCCACGGGCTAAGGCCAAGAACAACAGAAAAAAGGCAAGCCTCTTTTCTATTTGTATACAAAGAAAATACAATTTTCTTATATCTTGGTTGTTGAATTGCATTCACTAGCAAAAGATCTAGCTAATTTGCATATTCTTTTAAACATTCATTTTAATTAATTCCCTATTAGTTTTTTCGGTTTTCTCATGGGATGATCATCTTTAGTTAACTATTATTATAACTGTAATTATATTCATGCAGATATTCTACATGATTTATACTTGCATAATATTTGCGAAAAAGGTTAACAGTAAACACAAAATTGTTTCCATATATATTTATGTACGCGTATATATTTTTGTTTACTCTATATATTATATCTATAAAAGTGAACGCGTCTGCGTGTCTGTGTGTGTTTGTGTGTATGTACATTTTCCTACGCAATACCTCTGTCAATTTTCAGTGTACAGACTCGAAATTTGATATACAAGCTACTGAGATTTGGGAAAAAATTTGTGATCGGTTTGATTTGAACCCAAAACAATAAATGTTAATGGGTCATAATAGGGGACAAAGTTTTAAAAATTGACCGTTTTTTTTTGTTTGTTTTTTTTTTGCTCAACATACTAGTATATCTATAAAAGTGAACGTGTCTGTGTGTCTGTATACATTTCCTTACGCAATAACTCTGTCAATTTCCAGGCTACAGACTCGAAATTTGATATACAGGGTACTGAGATTTTGGAAAATCTTTGTAATTCGTTTTCGGCCAGAAATTTGGCTGTAAAAGGGTCAAAGTTCAACGATTTGACCTTTGAGAACTCTACCAAATTTCTCCGCCAATTTTGGATCTAAACACTTGAAATTTTGGATATATGTTCTTTGGATCTAACTTGATTAGAGCCCCAAACAATAAATGGTAAGGGGTCATAATAGGATTCAAAGTTTTAAAAAATTAACCGCTTCGGTCTCTACAAATTACTCAGAAAATTTCTGGTCTAATCATTTGAAATTTGACATAAGGGGTATTCAGAGATAGGGCAAGCTTTTTAATCGGTTTGGGTCGAAAATTTGAGTTACCAATATATAAATGTATATAAATGTATCTATATAGAGAGATAAAAGAAAAAGGAACCAACCTAGTTATATGTTCATCAACGTTTTCTCTTTATTGTAAGACTGTTTTCTTATTTTCATTCGTTCAGAAGAATCTTACAATAAAGACGAAACGTAGATGGACACATAACTTGTTTTCTTCTATTTTTATTTCTCTCTCTCTCTCTCTCTCTCTCTCTCTATATATATATATATATATATATATATATATATATATATATATATATATATATATGCATTCCTTTTGTTCAATTCATTACGATAGTGACGTCATTCAGAATGTTCTCTTTGTGCCATCGAAATCGAATTATCCTTGTAAGAACAAAAGAAGACCTCTTTTCACTTAACGTTATCATTTGCTGAGACTTAGCCATGGTTAACTACCTTTTTCAAATGAAGTTTATCACATTTAAAAATCATCAGTGAATATCAATCTGCGAACCTTTTCGTACAATACTCTAAAATGATTCCAATTAAGAGACTCTATTACATGACGAAAGTCTTTTGGACAACGTCAAGTATTCAGATATCGGCGAAAAAGAAGAGCATTAGAGCTTCGGATTTAGCTCTATGCGGGTGTCAGTATATACATATTATATTTATCAAATCAATTTCTAATAGACATGTGGAATGCAATACTAATACTGTTAATATTATATGTTTATGCTTTTTTGCGATATCTCGTTAAAACATTATAAAAATGATTGCACGCAACATTTACACTATTAATAAATTATTAACATGCGCATCAAATACGGTTTAATGTAGTTTTTCTTCATATAAAATCCTGTTTTATCCATGTTGAGGCGCAGAAATTGCTGGCATAGTGCCTAGTATATCTAATAGAAGGAAAACCGATTTAAAACATGGCTATTAATTTAAAACATCTTAGCATATAATCATAGTAAAAATTAAAGAGGCGTCTTTAATCGAGTCGAAGATCAGATTTTCAAACCTACAATTGCTTTAGAAGTAGATAGACTCTGGATCTCGCCTGGTTTTGCACTGTTTCTTTCTTTATTCGTTAATACAGAGATGCCTTTCATAGAAACCCTTCAAAGACATCCAGTATTTGGTCTTGTTTCTTAGTTAGGACAATGAACCGCTCTCTCTCTCTATTTCCCTTTATCTGGGTAGTTTATTTACTTTTGCATGACTTGTCTGAACCGCTCTCTTTCTGACAGACTGAGGGTAGATATTTGTCAGCTTGTATCTTGCTGTTAACGACTGATCGTACAGAAACTCTAACTCTTACGTAGCGTTAATAGTGGCCACTCTATCAACAGTTATATGATATTTGGATAACTGTAGCATGTCTATCATGCGGTGGTGTTTTCCAATAGATAAAGACTTGGATGATAATCTACTTGTGTGATCTTACTGACATCTAACAAACACAAGCTTTACTCGACCACCTCTGTCTAAAAACAAAAATAATGTCAATAGGAATTTTAAAAAAATGTAATACGTTAAAATAAGAGCATCCCCACTAAAACCAAAAATTTCACCTCCTCCGTTGAAGCTCGTGTTCACATATATCCGGAAGCTTCTTTTTTGGGGGGAGGGGGGGGGCGTACCTTGTTCGACTATGTCCTTGATTGTATAGACGCGGCACTGTTTTTAATCCGAGCGCCCAAATCCATATATTTGAGGATTTTTAGTGTCTGTTATGGAGGTTGGCTTAGTTTCCCTATCTATACAGATGCAGTTGGTAACAGCACGCATAGTTTTTCTGTTACACATCACCTTTCGCAAACATTTACTTTACTGACCCGCATCCCAGATTATTTGGATAAGCAAGCGTGAATGCTCGACTTTTGATTGCACTGTTTAATGCTTACATGACGGATGCTCATAGCCTATTCAGGAACACTGATCACATTGTGATCACCTTGTAGTGGTTTATATCACCATAAACTTCCGACTCAAGCCGAAAAGTCGTTAATAAAAACGACAAGATACTACGAACAGAATGCTTGAGAATTCATCATAAATCACGCAAATAAGATAACAGAATTAGTTAATCAGTTACATAAGCATATATATCTGCGCAGAAATTCTGTAGTAAATCTCACTTTCGCCAATCGTTCATTTAGATCAACGCAGCTGCTATTGTACATAGTATTCAAGTGCCATAAGTCAACTACAAACATACAAACATGTATAGCTTCAAGAAATTATTGTACGAGTGTAATAGCTACAGCTAAAAAATGCACTGGGTTGCCGAAATTCTGAACTCGCGAGTTTTATGTTGAATAATGAACAATCAACAATTCCTTCACTATCCAACCACTATGATGTCGCTTGCACGGCAACAGATAAGGCTGAAATATTTGTCCAGCAGTTTGTATTAAACTCTATCTTGGAATTCAAAAAACACTCCCTCCTAAATGCCACAGTACGGATAGAAGCGACTTCAATATTATGGATATCATAAAAATTCTTCACACTTCCAAAACATGTGGACCTGGTCTTATCACTGCTATATTATTAAAAATATACTCTGCTAGGGTAGCCTCTATCCTCTTTATAAATGCCTTGCTGAATCTTGTAGCTTTGATGGATGGACATTTTTCTCTGTGCTACCAGTATTCAAGAATTCTGGCGAAAGATCTGACCTAAAAACGCCCCCAACGGTCTCCTCTCGCATTTCGTTAAAATCTATGAATCATTAATCAATCTAACGATAATTGACTGCTTCGTAAATGCTGAACTTGTCCCTGGCCAAGAGTATGGATTTATACAAGCATGTTCTACTGCGGATATCCTAACAGTTATCTTTAATCACATATAACATACATTGGATTAAGCAGCTGATAAAGAAGCTAGCGCAGCAGTGCTTGATATATGCAAAGTGTTTGGCAAGACATTGTATGGAAATTTTCTTGTGAAAATTAATTCGTATGGTACTCGATGAATATTTAATATAACCAGATCCTTATAAGCTAAAAGAAAGACATAAATCGCACATCTACATAAGAGGCGATCCTTCAACATTTAATATACTTGATTTTTATAAACAATCTGCTTAATGCAATTGCGTCAGAGATGGGTATATTGCTGATACGACCACCTTCAATTCTCGACATGTGTGTAAAACAAAAGCACACATATCCAATATAATTGCTGAATCTCTGGAAAATGACATTCGCATTGTAGTGGAACGGGTCTAAAGTAGATGGTTACAAAGCTCCTTTTTTAATATGTATAAAAAATATTTTAACAACCTATGACCATGGTTAATAGCACCATAATAATCCAGCGTTTAAATTCTTCGGTCTTACATTCACTAATAACACGAATTAGAATAAATAAATATATGATACTGAAAACACAGCTACAAAGAAGCAGGCTCCCTTTAACAAGCTAGAAAGAAACGCACACTTGCCAGTATCCTATATTTCTACAAGATTACTACACACACGTGCATTTGGTATTGTTGAAACATCTAGACTAATGCACCAATTACTAGACTCTGTCTCTTAAATAGTTTCTAAAAATGATCCTTTAATGTAATATGTGATACATTTTTACTGGGCTCTGGTCCTTGCACCTTCACTGTAACGTTGCATCTCTATGCTTGCGCTTCGACGAAATTGTTACATGTGTGCTTCTTAAACGAAAATACCCTGAACCAGCACAACAGTCAGTAAAATCTTTCACCGTGAAGGTTGCCTCGTGCCGGAAAGCTTCCGACTCTAATAGCTTCTTTCCTTAAATTTCCTTACGTATTTTCTCCCTGTTTATTGCTTCTACAAGTGTATCAATATGTAGAAATGTACTTTGAGCAAACATTTCGCTTCAAAACTCCCCTATTTTAGATACTCTTCTGACCCTAACCCTAATTGTACAGTGGTCATTTATATCTCAGAGGCGATGCGCCTCCTTTTGGGGTTGTTTATAAGTAACACGGTTCATAGATTTCATTCGATAGTTCCCGAAAATTCCAGCTTAATTTGTGCTTTTTTCCATTATTTCTTAATTCCTCTAATTCCGCCTTAAAATGTTCTTATTTTCTCACGGAACCTTTCCAGTAATAGATTACAAGGGTAATTCGATTTATTAACAAATCTAATATTTTTAACATGTCCTTATAATAAATATTTTAAAAGTCTGGCATAATAATAAATAGAAGTAAGTTTTTTTTGTTTGTATTAAAACACATTTTATGATTTAGTCTGTGACTTGCTCACTTTAGAAGTACAAAAGTTTACGGTTTATGAAGTCATAGTAAAAGTACAACACAATAAGTTCCGTTTCTTATGAGTTAGTTTTATTTTTCTGTGGCATATAAATTTAGGACATTGAAACCTCATGATGTATGGTTTGTAAGTGTATCTCATGTAGATTCTGACGTTTGGCTGGACATATGCATACAAAATTGTGCAATTCTTCAATGTAGATGTTTTTACCGAAACGAAATGATCATGTATGTTAATTTGTTGTTTTTATATAGAATAGATTTTTTAATTGAAATGTAGCTTTTCCGACCATTTATTTCATGGCAGGTTTGAGTGTCAAATTTCTGTTTAGCTATCAGACAAGATATTCTGCGAATCTGTATGTTTCCCGTCTGAACGTAACTTAGATAAATGCACGTTGGATTCAGATTAAAAGTAAAGTCGATTGATCATTTTTTAAATTATTCTGTTTAGTGAAATGATCTGATTTCGTTAGCATTCTTTGCAGAGGAATAGTTTATAGTATGAAGGACGAATGTGTTGATTTTTTTCAGTCTTACTTATTCTGTTAAATTGTCATTTAGATTGACCTGCTCAAAAAAGTCCTTTGGTTTAGCTTTCTTTGAAACTAATACATTTCACTAAAACTAATACATTTTATTAAAATATATTTCACTGAGATGAATGTTATTACGAATGTATTTGGCTCTATGTAACCTAAGAAAGAGATTAAACTATCTCTACTAACAATATAACATATCGTCGCAGAGTTGCATCCTTATGCCTGTGCTATACTCTTATACCAATTACTTCTTTTCAATAAATGTACACACACAGACACACACACATATGTGTGTGTGTGCGTGCGTATTTAGTGTATGGAAAAAGTGAGAACTACTATAAGAAGTAATTTATATAAGAGTATACAACAGGCATAGGAATGCCACTCTGCAGCAATATGTACATTGTACATTATATATATATATGTGGGGGGGTGTCTTATTTTAATATTTTTATTTATAAAACCAGGTATCCAGTTTGCAACACTGGCATGACTATTTTCTCTCTGTAGTTATTGATAGCAAAGATTCTCTTAGACAAAAAGTTAACTAGTTCTTTTAGATGTTTACGTTGGAAAAGTTTTTTTTTTTCAATATGAACATCTAAGAAAAATATAAACTTTAATCTGATGATAAGTTAAAATCAAAACATCATGTCCGCATAGAGAGGTTTGCACATATTTATATGAATACAATAGAATTAGCTCTATTTACTATTAAGCACTATTATATAACCTCAGTTAAAATTCTCTAGATATTTATACTGCGAATAATATTTAAACTGGATTATCATCAAAGCAATGACAGCGCTTGATACTAAAATGGTTATTGGTGGAACTGGTACGAGGTTTTGCCTTTTGTGATTTTCTTGCAGCTTATCAAATACTAACTTGCGATTTTAGTGTTGCGTATTTTTATTTTGATAAAGTTTAGGGGAGTGCGAAGATCCTTACCTCTCTACTATCTGAATAATCTTTCAGCGGTGTTTCTATAAATTGGTAACCTTGTTTTTGTTATTGAAGCTTTAAGAATACTGATATTTTGTAGAAGGCGTTACATTATCAGTCAGAGGATTATCTGTACAAATATGTCCATAATGTTAATCTGCAGTAATAACTGCAAAAGTTCCAGAAAGTCACAACCGACTGTCGGTTATGTATAACGACTTACCTGCTATTATGAATCACATAAAGTCATATGTACATTCACATAAACACATATATATGAATATATATATATATATATATATATATATATATATATATATTCACATACGCATAAAGCTAAAAGTACGTTAGCACTTTAGTGACTGAATGTAACATTTTGGATGGTACACAAACAGTCCGCCAGCGGGTGATCAAGAAATAAAATAACAAAAGTATGTTTACATGCGTGCGCGGTCACTGGTCTTCATTCTACGATCGTCACTATTCCATGCGTTGACCGTGATCGGCTCGTGGTTGTTGAACTTCTGTTTTACGTAAAACAATTTTACTCATAAATAGGGTTGTGACAACAGCATATTCTTTTCATTGTTTAGACTCTTGAGTAGATATCCGTTAATATCTTAGACGTCTTTATATAGACGGGTGTGGTTCTCAGTTGATTAAGTGTGTCTTGTGTCGGATATATACCCGAGAGTCATAAGAATGAAAAGAATATTCTTCTTTCACAGTCCTACTCATGAATGGACACAAAACGGATTTCAAAGGTATTATTAAAGAGAGGTATTTCAAGAAAGAAGAGACCAATATTTAATTCTAAGTACTTCTTAACTCATTTTTCTAACTTAGTCTTAAGCTTGCGACATACAGGGAAAGTATAAAAGCTAACATTCACTTAAATCCTCTCCACATTATCAGATGCATGCCGCCTGTTACGCTTCCTGACTCCGACTGAATAGAAATCCTGTTCTGTACCCTAACCCGACAGGTCATCTTTATATCATATAATTCGACACCTGCATTTCTAGTGCGTTTTGTCTGGGAAGCTAACCTTTGACTTACACTTCTATCACGCCAGCTGCAGCTGGATTTATTTCCGTTCGCCGCCTGTCAAAATTCATACGAATTAATGCAATTTTTACTTACTGGCCTAGAGTCCCTACATATAACATAAAAACAAGTAATTGGGATATTTTCTCAGATATATAAAATTTTCTTAAAGTCTTGATACTAAATTCACTGGCGTGTTTCATTTTCATGAATACCTAGAGAAAGTGATAAAATGGTGGCTATAAAAAGGGATTAAATTTTATTAGATTTATCATAAAAAGTCCCCAATCTTTATTCGGGTATGATTAATGGATGTTTACGTGATCAACGTTTCCAATATGTATGCTTAGGATAAATATTTGCGGAAAATACACAAAATATCACTCACTACATCTAATTGCAAAATACCTACAAAATTATAAAGAAAACATCACTCCATCTAATTGGAAACTAAGCCTACTAGTTCAATAAGGGTCAATAAACTCGGTACGCTGTTGGGTGGGGGTTGATACTGAATTTAAACATCACCATAAATAAAATTAATTTCTAGACATTTTCATAAATCTTACTATATATCTACATATATATATATATATATATATATATATATATATATATATATAACGTATGTATATAGTATACATGTATAATATTCATTTATAATCTATATATATATATATATATATATATATATATATATAATATATATATATATATAGTAAATTATTAAAGTATATTCATATTAAATAAGTTAAACAGATTCATCTGCGTTTTATCCCCGTGGGTAATCGTTAGACTACGTCTAATCAAATATTGAACAGTGTTGAAGTAACTACTGAAAATCGATGAATAAAATATTATATATCCTTATAACATTTTATGTGGATACATCAATGTAAGTGTATGTATGTATGCTAAACACTATTCTTGACCTGGATCGTCACACCCATTTTTACTGTTTTTTCACTATGATTTCAGTATAAAAATCCATGAATATATTTTTGTTAAGACATATTACTTGCATAACAATCTATTTATATATATATATATATATATATATATATAATATATATATATATATATATATATATATATATATATATCCTTGCATGTGTGCACCTGCAAAGCCTGCGAATCTGGGATCAGAACTCTAATTTATTCACACGCTCAGAAGGTTAACACCATGATCTCTCGCACTCAAAAAGCCAGACACCCTGAGCACAGGTTCGTCAGGCCAAGAACGAATGTATAATTTCATTCTAACTTAGTCTGACATCTCTTGTCACTTTTCTCAAAAAATAAAATATATGTCTGCTTTACAAAAACACAATAAATCCATCCTTTCTGATAGGTTACCCGCCGTTGTCCGGGTATCCAAATAATGTTTAACAGACATTACCAACATAATTACCCGGCCTTACTCAGTGTTTTCGGGGTTCTCAATCTCCCTAATGGGGAGAGATATCGCTCCCTTATTCGGTCACGCCACATTAGTTCAAAATATTTATCATTTGAACGAAATATCATTCAATTAACAAAACTTCAATATAGTTCTTGTGATGCGTCTGTTTAGTAATAATAGACAATAGACACGCTGTAAGAGTAGCGGTGCATGTAATTGTGAGACAAGAGTCCCAAGCACATCCCTCCTTAATCGGCACTGCTTGAGTCTAGTGACAATGAGAACCCCAAGATTGCGGAGAGCACATACGGCACTTGGAATTTCCAAATGGCCATCCATTTTAGTACTAACCAGGCTTAGCATTGCTTAATTTCAGCGATCTGATGAGAACCGGTGTGTGAACGTGATTATGCCGTACATTTTCCTCAATGTGAATTATTTATAGTTTTTTTAACTGAATAAAAAATGTGTCTGTAAACTTGTTTATAAAATAATGCTGAAATCGAACTGATTAAAATATGTTAGATATGATAATAGTGTTACGTAAATTCAATTAAGCTGTTTCTATAATCTTTTCTATCCTTTTTACTTTACATGAAAATCTATTCATCACCCCAGCTTATATTACACCGCTTCTAAAATTAAAAAAAAAGGTTTCAGTTTGCATGTGTGTGTATTTATGTAAATGGATTCTAGCGGAGAAAACTTTCGCTTGCATGTTATTTGGCATATGCGTTCTCGTTTTTATTTTTTTTTTTATTTTTATTTATTTTTTACATCAGCGGAAAGATGTGACCATAGCTTTTACACGAATTCTCTTACAGTTAACTTATCTCGATATTGTCTTTCAGTTGTATCAGGTTATATAACAAGTTTCTTATATGTAAAAATAGCACTTTCTGTCTTATTTTTAAATTTGCTTGAATTCATTGGCGTTTATTTAGTTTTATAATTATGCGTCATAGCCAATCAATGTTCACGGGCCACACAACGAAAATGTTTAATGGATTTATGATTATATAATATGCGATTATATATAATAGTTGTATCTTGTCAGACTTTGATCATATAAGAGGACGATTCAACAATAATCTACTAATATGTGATTTGAAAACGACCGTATTTTAGTCAACTCGAAAGCAGTTGTTAATTTTATTGCGTTCCATAGACGGGTGGTTCTTGGAAAGAAACCATTATTGTGGAAGTTACTTTTAACCACGGGTATATGCATGGAGAAGAGAGATACTGTACAGTGGTTGGAGCTAGATTAGTTTTGGTGCTTTATGTTGGGGTGAGGCTTTTCTAGAGAGCCAGGTATTTCATTTAAAAACATTATGGTACAAGATCTGTCTAAGGTTCAAATATTATTTCAATCAACTGTTGCTTGCATTGCAGTCATATTAAGCGCGATTATTATCTAGAGAATTATTCGGCTTAATTGTATAAGTCGTTTTGTTTTCCTCCTTCTCTTTTACTTGTTGGAGGTTTATTATCATTCGAAAACCTGTTGATATTCAAAATGACTTTATTCGAATAACTTCACATGGGTATTATAATATTAACAATATATCAATTCATCTTTCTTTTCTCTGCTTTTCTTCAGACTCGTGCCTTTTTGTTCGCCGCTGGTTTCTCCCTTGCTTTTGGATCCATGTTTACGAAAACTTACCGTGTACATCAGATCTTCACCCGAGCCCACAGTGGCGTTATTCGGAGTAAGGTAAGTGCTGCATGCTTATTGTATGATAAGCTAGGTGACCTGTAATTACAGTTAAATATAATTTCATTAATGCAGATTCCGTATTTATTATTATAGAGTCAATTCTCTATTGATTGTTATATATTATATCGTACCCAATATATAGCAGTGATTTCGAAAGTAAATATATATATATATATATATATATATATATATATATAACTACTTCATTTACTCACATAAATTAATATACGAAAATATAGATTTATGCGTAAACTTTAAGTATTTACTTCAAAAGTGGTCAATACGTAGATAGAGCTAGTTAGTAATTTATAAAATATATATGGCGATTAAGCTACACTGAATATTCGGCGTTTCATCCACTCTAGGATTCGTCAGGCTTATGCGCGAATTCTGTGGTTGTTTCTCGTTTTTATATGGTCCTGTGTAGTGTAGCTTAATCGCCATATATATTTTATAAATTACTACTATATATATATATATATATATATATATATATATATATATCTGTAGAAATATATTTTATTATAATATATACCAATCCTTATTTAAGAAGCTCAATGTAATTAAGGAGCAATATCGTAAATAAATAACAAATAACTATATTTCAAAATTCATGATGTAGACCATCTTATAATTTATTCCTTTAATTCAGTTGACATCTATATATATTATTCCTTTAATTCAGTTGACATCTATATATATTATTCCTTTAATTCAGTTGACATATATATATATATATATATATATATATATATATATATATATATATATATATATATATATATATGACTTGGGTGCCAGCAGGTAGAATCGAAACTAAAACCAACAGCACACCAGCCTCAGTAGTTACCGTTTGAGATATTGTAGAATGGATAAGAAATAAGTAAAAATGAACCGACTATAACGTATAAATATGTATTTGCGCATGCGTACAAGAACACTTTAAGATGATTTACGCCTACCAAGTTTCTATCTGTTTCGATTTTGACCGCTTATCAGCTATTTTACTGGCTGAAACCCTACAAAGGAACGATCCACAAAAAAATGTAATCATTTGATCCCCCTCGTGCAGCTCTGAAATCTTGAGTCTCAGTGGAGATGCAGTTTGAGACAGACAGACATAGTGAGTTTTGTTGATTAGATTATAAGACTGTTCTGTTACTCGATTAGATTGTTGTGGGCTTAGAAATGAAGATCCGCTTTTCATGTATTTTTCAGAAAGCTGGTTTATTTCAAAAGAAGTCCACTACTATGCTAATGATACTCGTATGTTTTGGCTCCATTTCTTTAAAGAGACGAGTGATCAAATCTCCCCTGTTTCTCTGATCATTCAGGACGTTCCAGTTTCACTTAAATTTTACCAGCAACTTACTAAATGCTATTAACACTGACAAAATTAACAATAAAAGTCTCCATATTTTTGTTGAAAATATCATTGTTCATGCATTCCAATATGAAACCCATAAGAAGATTTCATGAAAATTATCTTGTTTCTTTTAAAACCACACAGTATATAATTAATTGGTGTAATTGAGATTAATTATTTGTAAATTAATTATCAAAAATAATTGGTTTCCAATAACTAACTAAATACCTTCCCCACGGACATTGTTAGCTGATTAAAACAAAAGTTAATTAATTTAATAATGTTTAAATGAATGCGTAAATTTAATTACTTCAACAATCATTTTTATAATTGAAAATATTCAGTCATAATAACAACAGCAATAATAATAATAATAATAATAATAATAATAATAATAATAATAATAATAATAATAATAGCAGCAGCACATCTATTTCAACATACTGCTAATACTTATTCGAATAATTTAACAAAATTTTATATTCTGGTTTTGAATTTAATAAAGTGTCTGCTTCCATTTACATTCGACCTTATAGTTTAAAGTAAGAAAGAATCAGCTCACAGCACAGATATAATAAATTGGTTGCTAATGATACCCAGTCTATAATGAAAATGTTCCTATAAAATCCATGGAAACTCATTAATTGCATTTGTTTCGTGTACTCTTTGGAAAATAAAATATTATCTATTAAATGCACTACATTAGTAAACTTACGAATACAGCTAAATTATCTTAAGGACTTTTAGAAAAAAATATTTCTCTGAAGAAACATTGCTTATATATGATTACTAGAAAAATGTGAGTCGTTTTGTTCATCCATTAACTTCAGATAAGGTTGTTCGAATCAGATAAAACTAGTCTGTATATCTATAAAAGTGAAAATGTGTATGTGAGGACACTTCTCAATCTATATACTCAACGATTTTTTATCCACAGACCTGAAATTCAGTATATAAGGCAATCAGTCAGGTAGAATATTTTTAATCCGTTTTCATCCGGAAAATAAGGCATGTAAGAGGTCAAAATTGAAAAATTGGTACGTGTGGGTGATCGGATTTTTATCGGTTTGTTGATTGTTTCATGGATGCGTATGAATGTGTCAAGCTGGTCTAGTGGTTATCGTACTTGACTCACTGTCTTTAGGTTTTGGTTTTGATCTCAGCTCGAATATTATTATCTTTTTACTTACAACTAGTGAATTGTTTAGAAAAAACATACTAATCACAAGCACATGTCTCAGTTTCTTTTCGTTTTTTTTTTTTTTGTTTTATTAATTTTTTTCTTACGTTCACTTGTTCATAATAAATAAGAAATCTATATTATTTACAATATGGTATTTATGTATTTACGACCGATCAACGCCGGGCAGCTTGCTAGTTAAATCTATATATCTATAAAAGCGAACGTGTCTGTCTGTGTGTGTCTGTGTCTGTGTGTGTGTCTATGTACATTTCCCTACGCAATAACTCTGTCAATCTTTAGTCTACAGACTGGAAATTTGATATACAGGGTACTGAGATTTGGGAAAATCGATGGGATTGGTTGTTGGCCAGAAATTTCGCATTAAAGGGGTCAAAATTCAACGATTTGACCTTTGAGAACTCTACCAAACTCCTCCGACAATTTTGGGTCTACGCACTTGAAACTTTAGATATAGATTCATTGGACATAAATCTAACTTAATAACCTGATTCGAACCCAAAACAATAAATTTTAAGGGGTAGGGGTCAAAGTTAAAAAATTGAACTCTGCGGTCTCTTCCAAATTACTCAGACAATTTCTGGTCTAAATATTTGAAATTTTACATAAAGGGTATTCAGAGATAGGGCAAGCTTTTTTATCAGTTCGAAAATTTTTAGTTACCAATATATAAATGTATGTATGTATGTATGTATGTATGTATGTATGTATGTATGTATGTTTGCATGTCTGCCTTAAACTTTCGATAGAGGCGACGGATTTTACCAAGATCAGTATCGTTTTAAAGTTCGACCTTTCATACGACAAATATCGAAAAATTGGCTAAAAACATTTATATCTTCCCTTCAACTAGGCACTTTTCTACAGAGGGGGGTCACTTTTTTCGCCGATATTTTTTTAAGTTATCCTCTCCTTTAGATTGTCTAGCCTTAATTTTAAAAAATGTCGCCTCATGTTTTGCGGTGGTCGTAACAGCAAAAACGTTAGGTTTTACCCCGTTCTTTTCTTCCTTTGAGGTACGGGTTCGAGCCTGCCTTCCTACTACCACTTTTTTTTTTTTTTTTGCTCAACATACACATCCAAACACCCGGGCAATGGCGGGCTGAAATGCTAGGATAACAATAAAAAGAGAAAATACAACATTATTCTCTTTTCGCTCGCTATATCTCCTCTCTTTAGTTATCTTCGCTTTATCTATTTCCTTTTTTATCACCTTCTCCCTTTTCGATCTTTCATGGCAATATTCCCTTTCGTTAAATAATGCACTACACCAATGTATTTAATCATTCTTTTATTAATTTTTTGCTTAATAAACAGATTGATGGAAACGAGAGTAATAGATAATGTATAAAATAAGAGTGATAGGTCAAAAAATATATAATGAAAGACAGTTATAGTTGTAACTAGAAACAAAGAAAGCGATGCATCACTTCATTAACTAATTGCTAATTAATTAGAAGAAATTAGGGTAGAACCAAACATAACTAGTTCTAAAACTATGTAATATGTTATTAACCTTACTTAATCCCAATACTAAAACATATATTTTGGCAACTATTTTGTGTGAATGAAATAGGAAAAAAGCTGACTAAGCGAGATTTATTAAGCCGAAAACTCTCTCTTGGACCCCATCTAAGAGAGAGAGAGAGAGAGAGAGAGGCCTGTGGCAGATGCACCAGTCCAGATGTGACAATAACCTTTCATGCATGGGCGAATGGTGGATTTGTAGAGGTACAGGATACTCTCAGCTGTGAGCAGTCCTCTAGTCCGACAGAGGGGACCCATCTTCTTTGCAGCAGCCTTTGCAATGTCCTCAATGTATTTGTTCCATTGATTAAGATTGTCGGACTGACTTCCTCATCTTGGTTGTTATCGTCACAACGTTTCGGCCGTTTTGCCCTTCGGCCTTCATCAGGTGTTTTGTATCGAACTGGGGAACTGTTTGTTAGGAGTCTCGAACCCAACCCTTTATTATTATTACGGGGGTACCGTGTTCGGACTCCAGCTAGTGACACATGGCCGAGTGGTCCTTGACGTTGTATCAAAGTTTACAGTTACCCAAAGGTGCTGAGTTCAATCCTGAACGAAGGCAGTAAAAAGTAACATTCAAAACAGAGAATCAGCAACTATGTCCCAGAGCCTAGCTGGAGTCCGAGAAGATATTGGTCCATGGGCCATCTCTGATGTGTTCTCTGATGGTTTCCCAGTCAGCCCTTCTGTAATACCTTGTTGTTTTGAGCAATGGCTTCTCACTTTGGGGTTGGGGTTTAAATGGGATGTCAACTAATACCATTAGGTGGTCTGCGTTTCCAAGTGGACTGTGGGGATTAGTCACACAATCCTGGGGTACTGTGGTAAAGAATATGCAGGTGTTTTAATTAAAATTGATTAAAGACTATAAAGACTTCTTTAACGACTGCTATGCATTACATAGTTGTTAAAGAAAATATAGAGTAGTATGAAAATATCTTTATTACAAATAAACTTTACATGGGCGCTTAGGTTTCGATTCGTAGGGGAATTATCAAGATAAATTTATTGTATTAATTTTTAAGTTTATATATGTTGTGCTGAAGAGCTGAGATAGCAACAGTCTGCCTCTAGATGACTATATAAGTCCCCTTCCTTGGGTTAAACTCTGCTTTGATGAGATCGCCTGATACTATTTAGCGTAATGCAAAGCACCTTGTAAATAAACATTGGTCAATATTTATATTAAACCATTGAAATATCGCTTACCAACGTCGCCCATCCGGTGGCATAGCGGTAAGAATTTCCGATTATCAACTTAATTATTTCGATCCATGGCTTTGGTTTGGTGATAGTCTAGTTGTGCTAGTGTCGTAATACAACAAAAACTTCTATCCGTTAAGTATAAAGTAAACATTGGGTTTACTTTTGGCAGCCTCATAACTCCTGCTTCCCTTATTTTTTCTTTAGTCCTCGTATTCCAAAAGGCATGTATGTTGTAAAAAGGGAAGAATATCTGTTCTGGGGGGGGCAGAGTTTATCCATTTAACACATGTCATTTGCTTGCTTCTGATATTTGAGTAGTATACCTTTTCAGCTACATAAAGTGGCTTCATGCGATTTTAATTTTGTCATTCAAGTACAGAGAAACCCGGATATAAGAGACTTCTACGGGATGACCACAACTCTCTTATACCCAGCTTACGTTTAGATCCGGAATTCTTATATCCGAGTGTACAGTAACAGTTGCCCTAATTTAGGACCAGAGAAGATCTCTTATATCCGTTTTCTTATATTCGGGTCTCTTATATTCGGGTTGCACTGTAATATAAAATAAGTATTCCACTATAATTTCTAATACGATAAATCAGGGTAGAGTATCTGTATAGAATAATATAAATAAGAATTATAGGCTCGAACGTCGATTAAAAAAGTGTTTTGTTCTAGTTAAATAAGGCTACCTTTGTCGTTGCGCGTATTTATAATAAATTAAACATATAAGATATAAAATGTAAAGCAATTTCTAATTTTCAATAAAGTCTTGTTTTAATACAAAAACAAAGAACAAGACAATTGTAACAAAACTTATTTCTTTTTACAATTTTATTGTTTATCATTACTTTTTACATAATTTAATTTTTTTATTTCGTTTGTCCGAACGTTTGTAGTGGGAAAAGCTTATGTCGTTAGTTTTTCGTTTTCTTTTAGACCCAAGTTTACACGCGGCAACAAGAATATTCTCATTACTGTGATACACTGCATCTAATCTAAACTTTATTTTCTTTTAACAAGTGAAAGTAAAAATGCCATCAAATTAAAAAAATAAATAACTGTCAAACCATCGGGGTTTTAAATTACAAGAAAATAGATAAACAGGTGTTAAGTGATACCAACGTTTGATTTGTTTAAACAGATCAGTTGAAGTTAAACAAAGGGTATATTTGAAATAGTCAGTTGTTGTCAAATAGTATTATATCATTTATCATCCACTTTTTACTGACTCTCACTCACTCTGCCTATGTAGCATTCTGTTTTCATACATAAGTGGTCGTTGTTTTTCTTTCATACACAGTGGTCACCACTTGTCAAGGCCTGGAAGCCACTCGAGGATAATGGTTATTGCGTGTACAGTGTGTTAGTGTTGAGATTTTATAAAGTGTCTTACTTAAGGGGGCGTTTCATCGGGAACTTCTTTATGTTGGACTTGAAGACATCCAAGTTGTAGTCAGGTGGGAAACAGGCAAACGGAACAGAGTTCCACAGGCGTGCACTTCTAAGAAAGAAGCTTTGTTCATGGAACCTACGTTTTGGTTTGGCACAGATAAAGAGTGAGGAAAATTTTTGACAGTGGTTTCAGCTAGACGGGTGTTTTTCGTGAAAGATTGGCGAGAGGGAACAGAGATTGAAGCTCAGACGAGCACTTGCCATGGAAGTAACGATAAAACAAAGACAGTCTCGCAGCGTCTCTCCTGTAGAGGTTGCAGAGAAGAGAAAAGGGCATCCCCCAGTAAGCCATGAAGCCTATTTTGTACTCTGTCAAGGCAGGATAGGCTGTTTTTAGCAGCTCCTGCCCAAATGTGGCAACAGTACTTCATCCTTGAACGTACTTGGCTTTTATATAGATAGAGAATTGCATCAACTGCGTAAATATTATTATACAACGCTAGAGAAACCTTGATGAGTATATGTTTTTCAGGGATTGCAAAGATAAAAGCGTTTAAGGCAATTTAATTTTCAAATCTAATTGTTATTACATCAGCAAGTTATTTCTCTTTAAGCAAGATTCAACTTTTGTTCAAAGTTTTAATCAATCTTCTGGTTATTTTATTCATTTTTTTTTTCAAAGTCAAATTAGTTTTGGCTTTTGGTATAAACAACGCTTATGGTTATACATTTTGCCATCGTATTTATTAGAGGGAGCTGCTCTATTTTCTGTTTTATTCAAGCGAATAAATCATTATTTGAAGTGTATTTTTCTTTTAAAATATTTCTGTAAGTTAAGGTAATTGGCATATTTGCACTCAAATGTAAGACAAACATACGCAATTAGATGGAATACCTGTCCTAAGCCGGGTTTATAATAATAGGTCGTACTTGAAACTTTTCATAAATGAAAACAGACTACAATATACTCTAAGTAATCCAAGAAATTTAACAAATTTGGCAAAAGATGTGTGAAAACAGGCATTACATACCTGAAGTTATGGGCCTACAAAAGTTTTCATTTTGTAGAATTATTATTCGCGTATAAATCTCAGTAACAATTCCATTCAAAAAGTTATAAAAAAAACAATAATTTCCAATATGTTCATATGCATTCTTGAAATAAATTATAAAATATTTGCGACGAGAAGTTACATATATTAATTATTCAGTCGAAACCAAACTTGTAATTTCTGGATTATTCATACTATTGTTCTGATCTTGGTCGACATTCTCACAACTTTCATGTCGATGTAACACCCGACTTCTTTCAGCTGCGTTCACATGCGTTCAACGGAAACAGTACAAACTAATAATTACGCACAGGCGAAAGTTTCCTTTAGTTTGATGTTTCATTTTTGTACAAAGGATACTAAATATATAATTACTAACAGACATCCACCTGGTTATAATTGACGAAACGATGACAATCTGAATTCGTGCATAAAATAAAGGGTAAAGCTCGGGGTTTCGTACAGATTCCCGAGTTCGAGAAGATGCGTTTAAATGAGGTTGAACGTTACATGACCCATATAATCCAAATTGTTAATCCATACCTCTAACGTTCTGGAACATAAATTAAACTTAGTAAACATCTTTATTTATGTGGTTTTATCCGACGTTACCTCACAATTCATTTTGTTTACGACGTCTATACGAAAATTATATTAATTGAATGTTGACTTATTCGCTGCTAAGAAGCAGAATTTTTCCAATAATATTCCTTAAATGATATCATTAATCTGATATTTCACATCAGCAGGTGAAATATTAAATTAATAATTTGAACAAGACTTTAAATCTGGCAAAATATGACGGCCTAATTATGTTAACTTTGAATTTAACACTTTCTATGCCATACTTTATCGACTTTCCAAGTTAAGGTATAATCCATATGCAGTATGTCTTTAGTATAGAATTTAAAAGAACCCGATTGTGATGTTTTAATCTTTATCTCTCTAAGGTTTGGTGTGTTTATATTTTGTATGCATAGGATACGCTCTTAAACTAATAATGATTATAACGAATTTTGGAGAACAACTACTAAACAAAAATGTTGTAAATGTTAACTATATATAATTTAATTTACTTTTACGTGAAGAAAATACTTTATTGTGAAATGTGAACTATCGGTATTAGACACCAATTAATGAATATGACCCCAATTTCAGTTTCTTACAAGACTTTAGGGGAATATAATATGCACACAATGCTCCATCTCAAAAAGTATATCAGATTTGCATTGAATTTCATCCTCAATCGTAAGGCACTAATTAAGCAAGATTTCCTGAATTTCGATTTTCCCGAATCTCCTTTAAGCTTATGCTTGAAATTTGAGACATTTGCTAGAATAAAACTCATTTATTGGACTTTAATCAATAGTAAAACAAGGATTCTAGACATACGATTTCGTACTATTATTTTTTTTTATCCTTGTGAAACTATATAAAATTGATACAAAAGAGTTCTGCAAAATAAATTTTATCTGTCATGAGACGATTATTTTTCTGCTTTGATATAATTAAAGATTATGGATTTAGCCCGTCGTTGATATTTCTCCCACATCCACTGCGACATTCATTGGTAGTAACTGCCATGTATGGTTTAAATAGAAATTGGTTTGGGAATCACACTGAATCGAAATCAGTGGTCGGGTCACAATTTGAGTAAACTTGAAGATGATAAATCACTTTTTACTTGCCCACATAAATTCTGACGATATGTAGTCATACTTTTTTTTTTTAATTTATGTCAGTTTGTTCATGTTGGGTTGGATCATGCTACCGGATGCAAAACATTCACCCTCTAACTCGAATATTCCAACTGAGAGATCTTTTTAAGATTCTTACCGTTCCTTTAAGTGCAATCAGCATGTATAAATATACGTCTTTGTAAGTTTGTGTTTAGTCAAAAAGATTTGCCACATTTTCTCTGGTCCCAGATTAGAGCCTGTGTTAATGTACAGTGTAACCCGGATATAAGAACCCTGGATATAAGTGTAACCCGGATATTAGATAGCTGAAGGGACTGGAGGAGAAGTTTCTAATATTCAGGTTATACTGTACTTCATAAGAATGTGGTTTTTCACTTTTTTTTTATTTAACTTCAGTAAGTTTTAAGATATCACGGGGCTCCCTCCTGGAGCTAACACTTGATTCTGCTATGATTTAAATTTATATCCGAGGGCTCTTTTAGGAATAGATGCTGTTCCCTTTATGGCTGCTATTTATATCTCGTTACAGCTTGGTCTTCCAGGGATTGCTTCTAAGTATTTCTGAAGTTTCTTTTTTATTAAACCAGTTGCTCCTATCACAACCGGTATAATGTTTATTTCTTTCAGAGGCCATGTGGCTTTTAGATCATTTTTAGGTCCTGATATTTTGTTATCTTTTCTCGTTCAGCTCTATTAAGGCCAAAATCATTTGGGACTGTGACATCGATAATGAGCGCAGTTCTTTCGGGCTTGTTCCATATTACAATATCTGGTTTGATAGCTTTGTCTTTTATTCATCTACCCGCCTGTATGTCTTTGTCATAGAACACGATCACTTTTCCGTTTGATGTTATCGGTGGTGGTTCATGTTCCCAGATGTTCGTTGCTCTGTCAAGTTGCATCTCTCCACAGATCTTCCAATGGAGGTACTTACATACTTTGTTGTGACGGGCAGTGTAAAGGCCATCTGCCAATAAGATTGGACATGCAGACATTAGGTAGTTTGGGCTCTCAATTGCTGAGTGGCAAAACCGGCATTGGCGATTTGCTTGTAGGCCGGCCATTTTTTTAATCCATTTGTGAGTACGCCCTGATCTTGACTGGCTATAATGAGTCTTTCCTCATCAAATGGAAGTCTCCCGCTCTTGAGCCATTCGAGTGAAGCATCTTTGTCTATATATTCCTGTTTAAGCTCCTCTAGGAACTTTCCTGCTCTTTATTAACTTATGTGTTTGTAATTTTCCTCTTTGAATAAAAGACTTGCTACCACTTGATAACAATGTACTCTCTATCTCTCTCTCTCTCTCTCTCTCTCTCTCTCTCTCTCTCTCTCTCTCTCTCTCTCTCTCTCTCGCTTTAATTTTCTAATCGTTTTGTTTTTATGGGGATGGGGCATCCTACCGGATGCCAGACATTCACTCACTATTTTAGTCATTTACACTAATAGGTCTTTTTAAAAGTCTAACCGTTCCTTTGAGTGCAATTGTTTTTCCAACTACGAGGTAAATAGAACCCATTATTTCCAGACTATTTATTTAAAAAATATACGCCTGCAAAACAAATTATTCTACAAATTATATAGTTCTACGTAGGAAAGCTATTAGAGAGATATAAACATGTCGCCATCTAATGTATATCATTGTCATTATCATCATGATCATCATCGTCATCCTCATTATCATGGCCGTCGCGAGTCGAGAATACGGATTCCAGAGGCTTCATTAAAGAGTTCTTATATGAGATGATGTCTAATTCTAGATCCGTACATCCTATCACAATTCAAGCATATGTTATGGTTTGGCAATTGTATGCATGGCTGATTTTCGCGGTTCACTATTATTGCTGTTTTCAGCTCTTCAGCGTGATGACGCCGTTCACTTTCGAACTTTTCCATACCAATCTTTATTCCATTGTTCCATGTTATGTGATTAATTCCACACCTCTTCTCATTCTTTTTTCTAACAATCATTGCATGATTTCTTCTGTCTTCCAATCCTCCTGACTTCCACATTTAGTTCATCTAGATAAATAAAACAGTGGATGTACGGATGTGTCTCTGTGTAAAAACATTTAACCAATAAACTCTTAAACTAATGTCACATAACACTGCAATTAACGGAAAATAGTAATTATACACCAAGTGATAAGTTAAAGAAGCTTACATTCTATTTCATTAAAATATTCCGATAGGAAGAAAAAAAACATACGATTTTTAACCCGAGATGGTTAATGCACAGAATGTAAACTTTTACTTTTATGCCCCAAACGTTTGAATCATTTTCTAGCATTCCTTGTGTTTATTTTGTTGGTCCCCCGACAAAAGGAGGGTGAACCTGTAAATTCACCCTTGTCTGTTCGTCCGATCATCTGTCCGCACATTTCTCAATAACTACATCTTGGAATTTTTGGAAATTTCCACAAACATTAAACATGATATGAGTAAAAATAAGTAACAGAACGGATTTTTTCCGGGAAAACTCCGGTTGCACCTTTAGGGGTACCTTTTGGGTTAAAATGGCTAAAATTGACACTTTTTGCTTATAAAAAAAATTGATGCCTTGGATGCTTAGAAAACTTTCTGAAAAGTTGTAATTAACTGATTTCTATATAATTTTGTTTGTCTATATTTCGCGATATCTCTTGGGTGTGCCCCAGGGGCTTTTTTAGGGATAATAAAAACACTCCATTTTGGGGACTATTTTACCATATTGGTCCAAAATTTTCTGTGTATGACTATGTAGCAGTTTTGCATGATGCTGAACTCAAATTTAAATATGTTAAGGCCTTGGGGACTTTGGGGGCTAAATGGGGGGTGGAAAATGATGGACTTAGTCATTTCTTTTTTTGCAGAACTCAAATTTACATATGTTAAGGCATAAAACCGCACCGTTTGTTCATTTTTACCAGAATTTGACGTCCGCTGGAGACTTTTGGGGTTAAATAGGGGGGGGGGCAATACTGAACTCAGACTTTTTTACGCCTCGTTCACAGTGCACTCACGAGGGGTGGGGCATGCATGCTTCACTTTTTAAATTATAAATTCGCTTAAATAACAATAAAGAAACATACGATTTTTTAAAATTAATTCGAAACAAACTTAGCATTCTCTTTTCAACACGAATTTTTCTGAAGCACAAATTAGACATAATTATTGAGTGCTAAATTAAAACATGGCATTATTTTTTGTATATCATATCACTTTTTAACTTTAAAATTTGATTTGCTTGCATTTATGCGGATTGTACTCATAATTAAAAGAGCAAGAAATTATATAAGTTATTACTGCCGAGTTATAAAAATTAATATAATACACATACAAGGGCCCGACACTATTTTTCAGACACTTTAGTATTCGACTTTCCAAGTACCATGGAGTGGTGAAATTCCTTCAATAGAATAGCATCAATATATAAAGACAATACCTGTAAAAGAAAATCGATTAGGTAAGGAAAAATATTTCATTTTTCTCATTTTTTACAAAACACGCGTGACATTATTTTTCGAACATCGTTGAAAAACTGTTAATAGTCTGTAATATCACCTTTCTTCTCAATAACTTTTATCAATCTCTCTTCATAATGATCAAAAATATTCACATAACATCTCTACTTGTTTCTATTAGTTGTTTTTTTTTTACATCTAGTATGCGTTCCCATAGTTGAGCCTCTTTCGTTATTTCACGTCAATCATAGACAATCATTTCCCAAAGGTTTTCCATTAAATTTAGATCTGGACTTTTTGCAGGCCATTCCAAAGTAGTTATATTCACTTTTGCCATCCATGCTTTCATGAGTTTTGACACATAGATGCGGCAATTGTCTTGCTGTAGATGAAATCATTCCCCATCTCTCTTCTTGTGCTTGATAGGGCTTTCTTGTCCAGCAACTGTTTATAGCTTTCTCTATTCTGTCGTCCTTTTAGCCACTCCAACCATATATTTCCATTAGCAAAGATCATACCCTAAACCATAACTCCTCTCCTCCCATCTGTCGTTTGTTCAGTACAACAGGCTCACCCCTCCTCGACCAAGTACACAATCCATCTGGCCCATCAAACTTGAAACGCTTCTCATCAGTAAATATAACCTTCTTAAAGTCAACATGCTTTGTTAACCACCTTTTAGCACTCTCCAGTCTTGCTCCTTTGTGTTTCTTTGTTAGTGTAATTTTTTCGTAGCCTTTGGATTCTTCAAATCAATCCTATGCAGCGTTTTTTGTACTGTTCGGACGTTTACATCCAATTCACATTTCTCCTTCACTTTTCTTGCTGTAACTTTTTCTCCAGGTGTAAAAAGCCGTGTCACAGTCCTCCTCATTCTCCTTTCAGTCCTCTTGCCAAATGATCTTTTCCGTCCTCTCTTCTTTTTCCGCTCGGAGTTTGTCTTCAGCATGTATTCGACCGTTGATTTCGACAGCTTCAAATCCATGGCGATCCTTCTGATGCTGAGGCCATATTCCCACTTCTTCAGGGCCAAACAAATGACTCCTTTTGAATGCATTTTATTTCATTAAACTTAAGTGTTTTGCCAATAGAATAGAATAGATAATGGATTTAAATGATGACAGCTACGTGTCCAAGCAGAAAATTTCCATACAGCAACATATACATGAACATAGCTCTTAATAAAATAGGATTTTTTGTCACGTCTTAAAAATAGTGTCGCGCAAGTTTTCGCAAAAATAAAAAAAAACTACAATTATCAAAGCTAAACTAAATAAACGATTAGACTAAGAGTGGACTTTCACTCCACAAATACGTACTTACAATCTCAAAAGTTTTTGGCACTAGTAACCACCTTGAAGTACTTTTTTGAAAGTGTCCGAAAAATATTGTCGGACCCCTGTAAGATAAATATTCTGATAATAAAATATATTTGTTTTGTTTGTCCGTTTATTTTAGCAGTTACTTTATGATGCAAATTTTCCATAATATTTAGGATATTTAATATACAGTGACATGGGCATGCCCTCGCAATGAACTACCATGATGGATGTAACTCATCATTCTTTTGCAAGTTTGTACATTATTTAAATGCCTTGATTAACATAATCAGCTTGCTGTTTACTTAAAATGCACAGGTACTCTGTAAACTTGTCAACTAATATTTCACACTCCTATATTTTTATTGTCACCGAAACTTCACATGCCCAATGTAGTAACTTAGTCCATAATTTATGTTAT
>NC_136484.1:68604284-68614284 GCF_053919585.1 Euprymna scolopes | reverse complement strand
AAAATTCAGAATTGTAAATATTTATTTGTTTGAAATTAATATTTCGACTTGATATGTCTTCCTCAGGGTATTTTTTCTTTAACTTAAAGCAAAAAAAAATTTAGTAGTAAAACAATCCGTGTTTACCTTCGACGTGGTATGAAATAGTTGGATTGTGTTCTCCATGATATAAGCGTTGTTTAAAATTGTAAATAAAATAGGTATGTTATACGTTTAAAAGCCAAATTACAACGCAAAGATTTTGTAAAATATACTGGCAATTTCTGAATTTTTGAAATGTGAATCGGTTATTTGTATTATTTGAATGCATCGGACTACTGTTCTCAAGAGTGGTTTTCACAACATTTCGGTCGATGTAACCTTCGACCTTCTTCATGTGTATTTTCTTGAATTAGGGAATGTTTCTGTCGAACTCTGGAATTGTGACAGAATTTCGAGCGTAACCCATTATTTACTTTACAAGGGTGGCATGCTCTTGTTCCGTCATCCATGATTAGATTGGGGTCCTAAGTAATTTGCAATTGTATTTTCAGTCACCAACACTAAGAATTGATCCTTCAACCTTCAGGAGTATATCACTTTTTACAATTGATTTTCCAAGTACTTTAGCCACTACGCCACGGGTCCTTGCAGACAATTCTGGTACGAATTTTAGGAGTCTTAAACCTATTTTATTTCTTGTTGTAAATATCACTATTTATTATTAACTAGCATTTTAGCCCGGCGTTGTCCGGGTGTTTGGATGTGTATGTTGAGCAAAAAAAAAAGGTGGTAGTAGGAAGGCAGGCTTGAACCCGTGCTGGCGTTTTTGCTGTTACGACTACCGCCGAACCGAAAGCGACATGTTTAAATTAAGGCTAGACAATCGAAAGGAGAGGATGACTTTAAAAAATATCGGTGAAAAAAGCAACCCCCCCCGTAGAAATGTGCCAAGTTGAAGGGGAAGATATTAATGTTTTTAGACAATTTTTCGATATTTGTCGTATGCAAGGTCGAACTTTAAAACGATACTGATCTTGGTAAAATCCGTCGCCTCTATCGAAAGTTTAATGCAGACATGCAAACAGACATACATACATACATTTATATATTGGTAACATAAAATTTTCGACCCAAACTGATAAAAAAGCTTGCCCTATCTCTGAATGCCATTTCAAATGTTTAGACCAGAAATTGTCTGATTAATTTGGTAGAGACCTATTATGACCCCTTAACATTTATTGTTTTGAACTCAAATCAAGTTATTAAATTAGATCCATGTCCTAGGAACCTATATCTAAAATTTAAATTGTTTATACCGAAAATTGTCGGGGGAGTTTGGTAGAGTTCTCAAAGGTCAAATCCTTGAACTTTGATCCCTTAAATTCCTGACCGAAAACCGATCACAAAGATTTTCCCAAATCTCAGTACACTGTATACTAAATTTCGAGTCTGTAGACTTAAAATTGACAGATTTATTGCGTAGGGAAATGTACTCACATAGACACACAGATGCACAGATACACAGACAGACACTTTCACGTTTATATATATATATATATATATATATATATATATATATATATATACTAGCATGGGTGCCCAGCGTTGTCCGGGTGTTTGGAGGTGTATGCTCAGCAAAAAAAAAAAAAGCAAACAAAACGGACAATTTTCTTTACTTTGGCACTTATATGACCGCTTAAAATTTACTGGTTTTGGCTCAAATCAAGTTATTACGTTAGTACCATGTCCAAGGTACCTATAACTCAAATTTCAAGTGTGTAGACCCAAAATTGTCGGAGGAATTTGGTAGAGTTCTCAAAAGTCAAATCGTTGAACCTTGACCTCTTAACAGCCAAATTTCTGGCCGAAAACCGATGACATACATTTTCCCAACACCCAGTACCCTGTACATCAAATTTCGAGTCTGTAGACTAAATATTGACAGAGTTATTGCGTAGGGAAATGTACACACACAGACACACAGACACATTCACTTATATATATATATACTAGCATGGGTGGCCTGCGTTTCCCGGGTGGTTGGATGTGTATGTTGAGCAAAAAAAAAAAAGTGGTAGTTGGAAGGCAAGCTCGAACCCGTACCGCAAAGGAGGAAAATAACGGAGTAAAACCTAACGTTTATGCTGCTACGACTACCGCCAAACCGGAAGCGACATTTTTTAAAATTAAGGCTAGACAATCTAAAGGAGACGATGACTTTCAAAAATATCGACGAAGAAAGTGACCCCCCCTGTAGAAAAGTGCCTAGTTGAAGGGGAAGATATTAACATTTTTAGACAATTTTTCGATATTTGTCGTATGAAAGGTCGAACTTTAAAACGGTCTTGATCTTTATAAAATCCGTTGCCTCTATCGAAAGTTTAAGGCAGACATGCAAACAGACATACATACATACATGCATTTATATATTGGTAATATAAAATTTTCGACCCAAACTGATGAAAAAGCTTGTCCTATCTCTGAATACCCTTTATGTAAAATTTCAAATATTTAGACCCGAAATTGTCTGATAAATTTGGAAGAGACCGCAAAGGTCATTTTTTTTAACTTTGCCCCCTATTATGACCCTTGAAAATTTATTGTTTTGGGTTAAAATCAAGTTATTAAAGTAGATCCATGTCCAATTAATCCATATCTAAAATTTCAAGTGCGTAAACCCAAAATTGTCGGAGGAGTTTGGTAGAGTTCTCAAAGGTCAAATCGTTGAACTTTGACTCCTTAATCGCCAAATTTCTAGCCAAAAACCGATCACATCGATTTTCCCAAATCTCCGTACCATGTATATCAAATTTCGAGTCTATAGACTAAAAATTGACAGAGTTATTGCGTCGGGAAATGTACACAGACACACACACAGACACATTTACTTTTATAGATATATAGATTATTACTATATAGTAACGTATATCTATATATATATTAATGCTTTTACTTATTACTTGTATATATTATCTATTGTTTATAATTACTGGTTCCCATATCGTATTAAATTCTATATTAGGTCTATTTAGTAATTGGTTATTCCCCAGCATATGTGCTGCTACTCTGAGTTGTTTTATTCTCAACCGTTCGTCTCTGTCTATAATTTTTACTTCGTCCCACAATGGTAGATGGCTTCCCTTTTCCTTCCAGATATTGTCAGCTATACGTGATTTTTCAATCTCCCGACGTACTCCGGCTTTTCGATGTTCTTCTAACCGTACTTTTAGTCGACGAAAAATCTCACTTTTGCATAGTTTTCCACATTTATATGGGATTCCATATGCACAGTTCTTAGCCAGCACCGATCTATTTAAAAATGCATTAAGTTCACATGTTTATCACCGTCTTCTTTAGAACATTTTTCCAAATATCATAATTATTTGTTCATTAGTTCAGGATATTAAAAATTCGATGTGCGTCTTTAGTTGCCGCACCTCTAAACGTTAAAGGTTACAAAAAATTGTATTCAATGTTGCATACCCGGTTACCGAGAATACGGGGTGTCCGAATAAAATGTATACACTCTTTAAATTATCTCAACTTGCTACATGAATACACTGTACCACCTTCCGAAGAGATGTTTGAGAATAAATAATGGTACTTCCAACAAGATGGGGCACTTCCTCACTATTATCTATATATATATAAGAGCATATCTTGATAGTCATCTGCGAAACAGATAGTTAGGACGAAGAGGAAGTATCAAGTACTGTTCACGCTCATCGGATTTGACTCCATCCCCATGGATTTTTCTCTTTTTGGGCGGGGTGGAGTTGGGGGACATGTAAAACACAGGGTTCACACCACAAAACGAGCTACAATGAATGAGCTGAAAGCAACCATTGAAAGAAGATGCATCAACATACCAATTGAACTGATTAGGAACGTTTTCGATTCAGTCAGTGAGCTTTATCAGCTGTTCATGGATCACAATGGCCAATAATTTGAACACTTTCGATTAATGTCTGGTTTCTGTATTTGTTCAAAGTATTCTGATATATTAAACTTTTCTTTCTTATAATAAATGTTGGTGTATGGTCATTTAGAGAGTGTTTACATTTCATTGGGACACCCTGTATATATTACAACATTTATATCTATCGGTTTATAAAACATAACAGATACTTTGTTTTAATTTTTACATCCTTGTAAATTTTAACATTTACAAAAAATAATGTTATATTACTAACCGTGTTTTTAAAATGTATATTCCAAAATCCATAATGATTTCTTTTTAATTGTACTTTAATATTATTAAATGTAAACTAATTTCTAATTACGGACGTCGCATGTTTTTTTTTTTTTTGTCTATTGCATATTCGTATAAGTTTAGTTCATAGATCAGCTATTTAGTTGAATACACATCATCTTGAGTGTTTTCCATAGTATCTTTTACAAAAAATACATTTTTATATTTTAGGTAGGTTCTTTAATCTGTGTTTCTATAGAGGGTACATTATACAAAATACTATTAAAAACCCGCCGAATATATGTCAACCTATGTCACGGTAACATATATTGAGCGAGTTTTTAACAGTATTGTATCCGGTTTTTTATTTATAACATCTTTTCCCACACTTACCGTGTTAAAGAGAGAATAAGACGCCATCTTGAATTTTCGAATACATCGGTAAACACTGTATGTTTTTCGAGCTGAATAAATATGTTACATTGAATAAAAACACAAAAAATATATCCAGTTAGGTAGAAAAGTAACTTATCTTGCCTTTGATAACATTTATTTGTTATATATTTGTTTTTTGACAACTTTTTCGAATCTATGTGCACAGTAATACAAACCCCTCGCTTCACAATGAATAATATAATAAATCATTTATCATTAATATGTGTTTTTGGTTTTGTGTTGAATGAAACTTTTTTTTTCATTACAACAATAATGAACCAATTTAAATCTTCCGGCATGCGTTTAAGGGTTACGAAATTATCAATAAATCGTTTAGTTACTAAGCCAACGTCAGTAAATAAAAAAATGTTACGTGCGCATGCATTAGCCTGGACTAGGGGGGGGGCTAAGGGAGCGACCATTAAATAATTATGCTGGTCGCCATGGAACTCAACGCCCAAGGAGTACCTAAAGTGGCACTTATGCACTTATGTTATCGTGCTATTTTTTAAAATAGTATTCTCATGTAAAATTCAAATTTTACAATATGTTTTTCTGGGTTTGTATTACTGTACACATAGATTCGAAAAAGTTGTCAAAAAACAAATATATAACAAATAAATGTTATCAAAGGCAAGATAAGTTACTTTTCTACCTAACTGGATATATTTTTTGTGTTTTTATTCAATGTAACATATTTATTCAGCTCGAAAAACATACAGTGTTTACCGATGTATTCGAAAATTCAAGATGGCGTCTTATTCTCTCTTTAACACGGTAAGTGTGGGAAAAGATGTTATAAATAAAAAACCGGATACAATACTGTTAAAAACTCGCTCAATATATGTCAACATATGTCACGGTAACATATATTGAGCGAGTTTTTAATAGTATTTTGTATATTTTTTATTTATAACACCTTTTCCCAAACTTACCGTGTTAAAGAGAGAATCAGACGCCATCTTGAATGTTCCAATACATCGGTAAACACTGTATGGTTTTCGAGCTGAATAAATATGTTACATTGAATAAAAACACAAAACATATATCCAGTTTGACAGAAAAGTAACTTATCTTGCCTTTGATAACATTTATTTGTTATATATTTGTTTTTTGACAACTTTTTCGAATTTATGTGTACAGTAATACAAACCCGTTTTTCTTTTATTAATTTGTTAAATGAAAGTACAAATAACCCGGTCGGTTTCTAATGTGATGAAAATCTACCCCTCCCCCCCCCCAAAAAAAAAGGGGTACTCTGGATAATAACAAAACATTAAAATTGCCTCAGTCTCGAAAGATTTCTTCTCTACTGAACGAGGAAACAAACGGTGAAGTGTAGTTCACCTTCTGTTTCTCTCCCCCTCTCTCTTCCTCTTTTAATATCTCTCTCTATCCATCTCTCCCTTTCCCTCTCTCAATCTATATTTCTCTCTATATCACCCTCTCCATCTCTCTTTGAGCTCCTTTCTCTAACTCCCTCTATCTCTCTCCTTTCCTCTGTCTCATCCCTCTCTGTTTCTAACTCTCCCCCTCTCTCTGTTTATCTATCAATCCCTTTATATCTCTATCTCCTTCTCTTTCTCTATTTTCCTCTCACTTTCTCTTTTCTATCTATATATCTTCCTCTCTATCTGTCCATCTCTAATCCCTCATCCTATTTTAGTCTCCTAAATTAATTACAGTGAATAAGGCATTGTCAAAATATGGACAAATCCTATTTTAGTCACCTAATTTACTGACTGTGAGAATAGAAGTTATTTGGAAATTACTGCTACCTTGAACAGCACCACAAGTAACTGGTAAAACCTTTCTAATTAAATTGATTTTGGCAGCCATTTGGTAACAAAATGACATAGCCTTAGCCCCTGCTGCATGAGGAATACCTGCGACCTTGCTTGCCAAGTAGAAGAATTATTTATTCTACTTTAAAACATTCAATTTTTCAAAAATCTCATCTTCGACATCTCCAAAACATCCAATATGGGGAAAAATATTGCAGAAATGCAAACTTATTGTTAGGATGAATGCACAATGGTACGCAAAAAAATCACTTGAGGCTCTTGGTTGATCCTTGCAAGATTTGCGTGGCAATGTCAGACCATTTGGGAATGCAGTAATATTGCTTGCAGGAGATTTCAGACAAATGTTACCTGTTATTCTTGAATCAACACCAGCAGATGAAATAAATGCTTGCCTCAAATACTCTACTTTTTTGTTCCATGTGAAGCTATTAAACTTAACTCAAAATATGCATGTCCAGTTGCCGACTGTTCGATCCGCACAAAAACTTTTGCATCACTTGTGGAAAATTGGGTACGAAAAAGTGCCAGCTGATCAGAGTTAAGAGCAAAATTCTTTGACTTTTAACTTCTGTAATTTCTGTAATTTTATTTCATCAAAAGACTAGTTAGTTTAAAATGTTTTTGCAGATATTCAAATTATAAGAATTCCATTTGACTGAGTGAATGAGCTATTCTTGCAGGTCAATACAAAGATGCCCATGAACTTAACGCTATTATTCAATGTAAAATTCCAAGTGAGGTAGTCAAATACAAATCCATCGACACTGTTGTGAAAGCAGATAAAGTGGTTAATTATCCAACAGCTATATTTGCCAGGGATGCCACCGCATGTATTGCAACTGGAATTTTGTGTACTAATTATCATGTTGTGAAATATAAACCAATCCAAGCTTTGCAATTGCACATAGCTTGCAGTAAAAAAAAAAATAACAAACAATATCATAGAAACAACAATCTTAACATAACCTTTCACAGATGAATATATCTTCATTCCATGCATTCCTATGATTCCACCGGATACATTATTACACTTTAGGAAATTGAACTTTCCAATTTTATTGTCATTTGCAATAACCATCAACAAAGCACAGGGAACAATCTTTACAATTGTTGGGCCTTACAGTTACACACTGACTGTTTTTTTCACATGGACAATTTATATTACGTATTCAAGAGTCACCACACCGGAAAATCTTTATATCAGCTAAGAAAATGGAACAACAAAAACGGTGTACCCATGCAAAATGGAAAATTAAACCTATAAGAAACTTGCTTTTTCTCATGTTGGAACTTTTTCCATTGCGCAATTTGAGCCACAGCAACGCGTGGCAGGGTACAGCTAGTATATATATATATATATATATATATATATATATATATATATATATACATACACATATATATATATATATATATATATATATATATATATATATATATATATATATATATATATATAATCATTTACTATAATGATTATTAAATAAATACAGACATGAGTGTGTCATCCTTTTGGGAATCATCAGTGAAGAGTGTCACGATTAACGCCGGTCGATAGATTCGAACCTGGCAACGAAGTTATCTCTGACTCCATTAGCAAAGACAAAATAATTTCGGCCACCGTTAACCGCGAGAAATGCAGTTGAAATTTAAACATTTGTTTGTACACGTTTTTAACGTCTGTCAGGATGATCTAATCATTATATGATGATCTGCGCATGCGAGCTAAATAGACCGACTTTATTTCAACTAAAAGTGCTCAACGATGAGAAACGGGTTTCTTAAAGGGGCTGACATAATTATTTACTATAATAATTATTAAATACCTACAGACACTAGTATTTTGTCTTTTTAGGAAACATCTATGCAGGGTGTCACGATTAACACTGGTCGATAGATTCGAACCCGGCAACGAAGCTATCTGACTCCATTAGCGAGGACCAAATCCATTCGGCAACCATTAACCGTTGAAGTTTAAACATTTAGTTTGAAATGTTGTTTTACCTCTGTCGGAGTGATCTAATCATTATATAATGATCTGTGCATATATATATATATATATATATATATATATATATATATATATATATATATGTGCGTGTGTGTATGTATATATATATATATATATATATATATATATATATATATATATATACATATTTGCTGTATTCGCGCATGTTTTGCATTTTTAAATTAAATTAAACTCCGGTAGTTTTCAAAAAGTGCTCAATGACAAACAGAACCCTATTACAATAGAATTTTCATATATTATTCATTTTTATCTCCTCTCCAAAAAACAGAAATTCTTCTGGTGAGTTAAAGGCAAAATAGATTCACTGATTGAAATAATAATTAAGTGGTTGATTTTGTGCTACGAAACAGGTATTGTCAATAATTGTGAATATCAACTTAATTAAAGGAATAAATTGTTAGATGGTCAGCATCATGAGCTTTGAAATATAGTCTTTTGTCATTCATTCATTATATATGTGTGTGTATGTGTGTGTGTGTGTGTTTGTGTGTGTGTGTGGAAGGGGTATGTTTATGGGGAAATAGGTTTATTTAATTAAATTTCGCCTTTTATTTATCCAGTCCTTTAATTTATGAAGCTCAATTAAACTACAGAGCATATATAAATAAATGGCAAAGGTCTATATTCCAAATTTCAAGATATTCACCATCTTACATTTTATTTCTTGAAGTACGTTGAAATGCACAATTCTTGACAGCTCCTGTTTCGTAGCGCAGAATAATTCATGTAATTATTATGTCATTTTTTTTATTCCTTCCGCCTTTAATCCATCAGAGGAAAACGGACTCATCAACTCTTAAGAAAATGAAGGAATATGAGCATAGTAACAATATACGAAATTGGAATAAATTGAAAAATAATTGCAATTTTTCTTCTGATTTCGGAGTTTGTAAAGGGTAAGATGGTTAACATCTGGAAATTGGAAATATAGATTTTTGTAATTTATACAAATATATATATATATATACATATATATATATATATATTTGTATATATATATATATATATATATATATATATATATACATATATACATATATATATATGGGTCTGTGTGTGTGTGTTTTAGTGATGGAACGATTCCATTATTTTCCCGATTCCGTACAAAATTTTCGATTCCGATAAAATTATCGAATTCGAATTCGATTCTTTTTAAATATCTATATAATGAACTATAAAATTGTTATTTTATACCGGTTGTCGTAAAAAAAAAAAAACAAAAAAAAACGCATGTTAAACGTCCGTATATTATCTTAAACGTAAAATCACACTTGTAATGGTTGAGTTATAGAATTTAATATTACCGGTAGTTTAAAAGCAGTAAATATTGATTATTTTATTATGGCTACCAGCATGGGAAAATGTTGTTTTAACCAAAATCAAATTAAATAATGGTTAAAGGAATCGTATTTGGCATCAGAAAATGAGCACACATTTTTCCGATTTCGATACCGATTCCGTCACCCTCAAATATTTCTGTTTTACCGATTCCTGATTCCGATTTTGATTAATTGATAATATATATATATATAAACACACACACACACATACACA